>NW_027468576.1:33368622-33446122 GCF_046254945.1 Alosa pseudoharengus | reverse complement strand
TGGTTATTTGGTCCTGAAGCCTGGAGACCTGAGAAGTAAACAAAAAGTTAAAAAACTTTGAAAAAATTGCCAACTTTGATAAAATTGCCATACTTCATACATCTATATTACGACAAAAAAGGTGCCATTGAGAATTCAACACATTGAAGCACTTCGTTCCTACACTGCATCAACATTCAAGGATCTACCTCCAAAAGCTTGGACTGCTCTCTAGTAGTCAAAAAAAGTGTGTGTACCTAGGCCTCGGCCGTGGCACCTGCACCATACGCCAGCGACCCGGGTTCAATTCCCGCCTTGTGGTCCTTTCCGGATCCCACCCCGACTCTCTCTCTCCCACTCACTTCCTGTTAACTTCATTCTTCACTATCCTATCTGATTAAAGGCAGTGTTTTCCATACATTGACTCATTTGTGGCAGCCCATCACATTATCAACATTGACCACCACACAATGATTGTCCATGTTGTACTATTTAAATTGGATGGAATTTGTTCATTGTAGAGCTATGTGCACCTTCGCACATCCTCTCCTTGTCTCTGTCTCTCAAAGAACTTACATGCCTGTTTAAAGAAAACATTAACAGTCCTGCAAGGCATAGAAGACAACTGGCTAAATTGTGTTTAAAACTGTTAGCATCATAACTATGCTGCGCTAATTTTTTAAAAACTGTTGCATTCAAGTTGATTCTGCAAACCTACCACCACAAATAGCCCCGCCCCCCATTGTTACCGTGTAGAAATACATTGTGGACAATGGCAGCTGACAGTATATGAAAGCAGGCTTTGAGGACGTTTTGGTCGAAAAAGGATTTACTTTCCTCCAGAAGCTATCAAAAGGGACTTAATTATGTTATGGAGGGGTGTATGCAAAACTTTAGAATACATACAAGGTGACAAGCAGTTGTGGCGAGTAGCTGTGCAAATCACTGTGCAAAAACCACTGACGTTAATGCTAGCTAGCTAGCTAGCTAGCTAGTGGAAGATTTATACTAAGATATGTTAGGTTACGTTAATATTTGATGTAGTAAGAATATAGTAGTTGGTTAATGAGCATTTTCATCTTGGGATTTAACAGGGAACCTGTGCCCACGTTGTTGGCTTAGTAGCCTACATTACGTCGAGCTGTTGCAAACGCGAGAGACGTCCTGTAGGCTACTGTAGATGAAAATATACCCGGTTTTCTAGCCTCTTGGGGTACCGGCTATCAGTATTACACGTCCCCCTGCAAAACGTTTGACCATGGTTACCCGTCGGGGTTTTTTGAGTTAATAAACTCCATAAATAACCATTAATTTGTCATTTTATGCCTCCTCCCTGTTGTTTCCTATGGAGTTGTCCGAGCTGATGTCCGAGTCCCGTTGAGGCTGGACTGTCATTGGCTCATCAGCGTTCTAAGGGTGGCGCTTAGCGACAGGTCAATTCAATTATGTGGGAAACACTGAAAGGCATAAAAAGCCCAAAAATATATACTTAAAGAAAGAGTTTGTGTACCTCATCATTTTTGTTCTCCAGGCTGCACTTGAGCTCCAGGATCTCATGGCCCTTTTGGCGAGAGAGGCTCAGCAGCTCCTCGCTCTTGGCCTTCAGCTCAGAATTCAGCCAGTCAATCTGATTCTGCAGCAGCTCCTTCTCCTGATCCATACGCTTCTCCTTGTACTGTACACACACACACACATATTAGAGAATTAGGATTGACTACTATGTTTTCACCGAGCTACATACATAACTGCTCTGCACTTAATACACAAACAAGCAAAGCAATGACAGAGGCTTGAATCGTTCATATTTGTTGCTACTGTATAAGTGGTTCTCTTCTTGGTTAGTGATGTGCATGGAACAAACACACGCTAACCCCCTGAATATGCTTTAGTTACACCAAATTTTTGGTGTACATTCACACTAGTGTTTGAGGTTTGAAGTGTGCAATGATGTCAGTTTCAAGGATTCAATACAACTATTAAAATGACCATTAAAGTTCACTAAACTTGAAGAGGGTTTAATTCGTTCTCCAAGCAATGTAACACTGCTTTTGTCTCTGATCACTATGGCTACATCCCTACCAGTTAGTGAATGTTTAGAAAGGGTTTCTTGTGGACATACTGCCAGATTTCAAACTGAGTGTTCCACCAATAGTCATAAGTTTGATTATTACCTTAATGGAGACCTCAGAAGACTCCAGCTCATCCAACTTCATCTGAAACTCCAACTTGGCTGTGCTCACCTCCACCAACTTGTTACTCAAACGCTTAACATCCTCTGGAGAGAGTAAGAAAGATGGTCAACCACATTGGTAACAGAGGGAACTTTGTACATAAATCCTAGTGCCAACAGTTCAGCACTCTGTCAGTGTGGGTGAAAATCAGTGCATGTGACTCCGCGCAATCTCACCGCTCTGGTGTTCAACCTCCTGAGACCTCCGTTCCAGGGTACGGACAAGTTCCCTCTTCTCTGCCTCCAGCTCATCCCGGGCTTTCTGGAGCTGGCTCTGTAAGCATCACGTTAATAAGTAAGAATATAAACAATGTTCCTACAGTCTCCTGTATGGTAGGCTATCGCTCAGACCATTTACCTGTAGGGATTCCAATTTCGTATGAGAAGCTTCGGATTCGTTTTTCTTTTCCCGCACGCATCTCAGCTCTTCTTCTACAAATACAGGGTGAGGACACGGCTGAGCTCGCGTTTAATACATTTAATTTGTCTAACGTATAACAATAGTATTGCACTTACCGTTTTTAGCAAATTCTTCTTTAAGCCTCTTAAGTTCTTGTGTCTGTGACACAAACCGATCTTGACTGTCTGCGAACCGCTTTTCGATTTCAAAGTACTGTTGTTCTGAAATTGAAAACAAAATCTCACATTACTCGATGCAAGTCCAGTTTCTTCGAAACGTTGAATGCCAGTTTGGCTATGCAAGTTCAACCTCTGGCATTAGCTATGCAAGCTAGAATGACTTCTTGACAAACATTCGTTACATACGTTACCAAATAAACATGACAATTGGATACATGACAAACATACGTTACCAAATAAACATGACAATTGGATACAATGGTGCGTTTACCATACAGTTTAAGGTCACCATTAACAGCGTTTACTTGACTAGCTAACGTTAACGTTGTGAATGTGTGAAGTTTAAAAGCATGAATGTTTATGTTAACTAACTTGCTGTACGTTAGCTAAAACTCACTTCTTTGCTTAGCTAATGTTAGCTTAACGTTACTGTTAGTGTACCACAAAATATAACTGCTGATGGCTTATGGGATTCAACAATGGGCACCATATTCAGCACGAACATCTCAAGCATTAACTTAACGTTAGACTTGTCATTTCAAACGAACCGGCTAGGTAACGTTAGCTAAAAACGTTAGCTAAAAAGCTGCTTAGCGTGCTACGTTGTAAGGGTTAACTCAGGTCAAAGTAGTAGTTTCTACTATTATACTCACCGCTATCCACGCGAAACTGTTCGTTGTGCGCTTTCAGACTATCAATCTCACTTTGCTGGTCTGAAATATATTTTTCCAATTTGTTTTGAACGGTCTTTGGAAGTCTGGACAACTCCGTCCGTTCCAGCACCTGCTGCAACACTGCCGCCATTTTTCGTCCAGGGCATCGACCAGCTTCTGCGTGTTTTACTTTATCATTTCCGAAAACATAAAAACAGTAATGCTGCCCTCTACAGCATTGGAGGTATACTAACGTTATTTACTGTAAAGCGCCAAGCCGTAGTCGTTGAATGATAAAGCTAGATAGATAGATAGATACTTTATTGATCCCCATGGGGAAATTCAAGCTATTGCATAATAGTGTTATTACCTAGGGGTTCTCAACATTTTCTCATAGTTATTCATACGTGTATCAGGTAGTGATGGCAGTCTGACACTGAAGCTTCGATACGTGCTTCAAACCAGTAACTACACTTCCATTTGAACCACTGCTCCGAAGCTTGCTTTGCTACGGAAATATGGCGTCCGAAGCAGAAACTGCTTCATTCTCTGAAAGAATCACCCGAGTGGTTCGCAGTAGGGTTGGGCGAATGAAGCCCTATGAGGCTTTGGAAGGTTCTTCCTGATTGTATCGTAAGTGTTTCGAAGTGTCAAAGCATCGCATACAAAACAGTGACATCTGGTGGTTAGCAGACATAACGGCGGCTCTCATTAGCGATTAAACAATCACAGACGAAGCCACATGCCGACCAAATGGCCCTTCTCTGACACTGGTAAAAAAAGCGGAGAGACAACATGTTCTGTTCCCTTGTGAGTAAAAACTATTAGGCCTACAGTCATTGGAATAAACATTATAGTTTTGATATGCTTCTAATAATTCGAATTGAAAATGTAATGCGCTTGGTTTTAAATAATGCTATGTTTCCGTGAAAACCTTAAAATGGCCTTGGGAGGGTGGTAGCGTGTTCGTATACCGCGCGCACGACCGCGGTTCAAATCCTGCAATGTTCATAATTGCCATGAGTTAGCAATATTTGATATTGCATGCTTGTCTATAGTGGTTGTGTTTAAGACTTCATTTGATGTTTTGCAAAAACGAATGGCAAAATAACGTAGGCTAATTGCTGCAGATGACCACAGCAGTGTCAGATAACAGAAAACATATAAAGGGCATTGTGAAAACATGGGGCATTGTGTACAGTGGGGATTGTGAAGTGCTTGTGTAGGGCTACAATTTTAGAAGGGTGCTTGTGCAACAAAACATATGTGTTGGGGACTTGTGCTGGGTTTATCGAACCCCTAACGCTTTAGGGGTTTGATACAAGCACCGGTGCCCCTGTGTCAAATGTCCCATTTAAACTTTTCAGTGACGTCCGAAGCTTCGTACGTCATCAGTCACGTGACCTTACAACTTTGATACGCGCTCCGATACATTGCGCCGACTTCCCATCCCTAGTTCGCAGCGCCACCGCCTCGTGAACCAATTGTGCTGCCACTGCAACTGGCACGGCCTCGTTTCTAGTCTGAATTGTAGCGCGCTCAAAGCATAAACACTTTAGGCTTTTAACACTTTAGGCTAATGCAAAACATTGCGTTTGGTTCATAGCCTCCATGTGACAAGCATAGTTTGTTCATATCGATTTATTTTTATTACAATGTAAGATATACGTGGGAAAACTTTATTCTGATGGCTCCTGATCAATCTTAGTTTGTATAAATAATGATATCCCATTCTTATTCATGTGCACTACGTATGTGTGGGGGTGTGGTGGTTAGGTGCGTGCACTAGATTTATTTCACTAGTAAAGCTTCCTGCCCACTATCTAGCCGGGATAATTTAGATGCAGTCTTGGCTTTTCACCAGGAGAGGTCGCTGTTACTGAAGCTTCGAGTAATGAACCCATTTTTGAATCAATTGTTCAAAGTGGTTCAGTGCTTCACCAAAGCTTCATTTGCCCATCACTAGTATCAGGGCCTTTAAAAAAGATTTTCAATTTGGGCTAGATTTTTTCTGTAGCTGAAATACATTTTATTTTATTTTGAAGTAGTCAACCAGTTACCACCAGCCAGAGTTGGGTGCCTTGTCTCCAGATGCGGCTTATGAAGCCTTTAGCCCTTCATTTGACATCTAAGCAACACTCAGCACTCGAGCAACTTTTGGGCTCAACATCATTGCCTCCATTAAGGTTCGCAGAACCTTATTTTGGGAAAATATTAGGCCTATCAATGACATTTTCCCCACTTCAGGGACCTCCATTTTTTAGGCACACCACAGCATAGAACATTAGCACACACACACACACACAGGCACGCATATAGTATTGGTATCGGCAATTATAACGACTGTTAAATAATTACAAATTCAGTAAAGGAAAACTGAATATTGATTCTTCATTTAGGCTGCATTTCCAGTATTGGCGTTACGTAGTTTGTCCACCAGATGGCGCAGCGTCTTGCTGCAAGACACACATGCGTTACTAGACTGGTTACCACTTCACTCACTTACACAAAAGTAGCTTACGGCAGATAATGTCTAATAAGGCTAGGATGATTTTTACATGAAATGTAATTCCCATTTCTTCTTGAAGCCAAAATAAACCTGAGAATGTTTATTGGACATGCTTGTTTTTTACAGCAGGTTAATCTTACACCAGCTTATATCCATATAGGTAAAATTATGTTACTATTAGCATTGGGTGATGAGTGATGGAGGCTAGTTTGAAAAATATTTCTTAACTCAGTGGATTCAACATTTACTGTAAATCCAGTACAAATAAAGTATTGAGAATGGGGATTTGTGTTTACAGTTTTGAGAAAAGGGTCTACAGCCTACAATGCACTCTAATGCCTCACTGATAGTTTCTGTCCATTGTTGATATGAACCTGCATTATTCAGCAACCTGTTTGCACTCTGAACTGGTTTATATTGGTTGTGTTACTTCATTTGCTTTGTTTGTGTTTACCTTTTTCCTCTTGTGCTTACCATTATGCATCACAAGTGCATCACAGTGCAAAATGTGTTTTACTGCATGAGAATGTGGTTAGAGTTTTGCAAAAAGACATTGTTTGGTTTTGAGGCGATTGTTCAGTTTTGCTATAGCCTGGGTGCGTCCGAACTTAGTCCCGCCCACAATATTTGAGCTCGGGAAGTTCGGTCTGGCATTGCTCCATTGTGGAGCAATCAAATTGGGCTTTACGATGATGGACAGGTGAGCAACAGCGCCTGGTCTATCACGTCATCTGAGCACACTTAGATTAGGCCTGTTTGAAACAAAAACGCTGTGGCAAGAAGGAGACATGGTTTTTAAGACTCCATATGGAAAATGCATATTATTTAATGAGGTTTTATCACTGAAAATTATTATTTCTGAAAACTTTGGCCAAAATTGAGATGTGGGAAAACTGGTTTCACTTTCATCAAGGGAAAACAGTGTTGTTGCATTGTAACATGTGATTGACCACCTGTTCGAGGGATTTGCGACAGCCTTTCCCAGCTGTTTAACATGTTTGTAGCATATCAGTGTTCAACAGAATTATTTTTAAAAACGGAGGGGATATAGGCTATCAGTTTTTTCCTAATAGCCTACCCTACTACGTATCTCTAGATTTCGCTAATGAGTGTTGTAGGAGTTATTGACGGCACTAACTTTTACAAAAGACCAGAAAACAATGTTAAGGCATTTGTGGAGAAGGATGGTTCGTGTGTTTTCTTCCTACACCTCACGGTAAGCTATTTCGTTGCTCTGATTGGTTAGGTCTATCCAATTGAGTGCAGAGGCATTACCCCCCTGTATCGGTTGAAACATGCCCCATAATTACGTCCCAATGGAGCAGTTTCAGACTCATATTCTGACTAGATTTTGCTTGAATGTTGTGCTCTAATCCAGCCATGTGAATATTAAACACTGGACAATCATTTTTTGCAATGCTTTTATTTATAGAACTTTTTCATTGTATACATCACATTGGCCAGATACATTTTCTTACAGTAGGATGGCATTTATGCAATTGGAGCAAAAGCCACCATGTTATGGCAGCAGATCCAGTATCTGTGTCATTCAGGAATTAGCAAAGCACTCTGGAAAGTAATGGACGCGTGCAAAAATCGTGTTTTCAACAAAAAATCTTTATCTAAGAAAATGTCTATTTCAAATTACATAAACATTAATAAAGGTTTTCTTCCTATTACAGTTCCTTCAGTAATCTCTCAACACGACAAGCACGTTCAAAAAAAACTGTGTGCATCCGTGCTCCCCAATCCATCCATTTCTTATCTACCAGTCTTCAAGCCCAAAATGCGTCTTTACACACGCTATCAAAATAAAAGTCTCCATTTTTAAATTACTATTAACTTAGAATGAGATTATGCTTTCTTTCATGAAATGATACATAAATTACAAAAATACTCACACACAAATAAACAAATATGAAATTTTGCTCTAACACTCCGGCCCCTAATTGCATAGGCGGGATGCATAACAATTACAAACTTACAAAATAGAGCCATATCTATATCAATTCAACATCTACTGTACATAATAATTTTAATCTATCAATCAAACTTCAGATAGTAGATCCGTCAGCAGTCCTTCCTTGAATCATTCTGCTTCCTGCAAAAGACAAAGTTTGTTAGTTGGTCTATCTAATAGGCTAGTCTTGGTTTGAACTTGAACCCGTCGGACGGCTCCTCTTTCATCTGGGTATAGGTCTGCCGGACTCTTCAAGTCAGCCAGGCATTCCTTGGGGCAGAACTATCCACAATGAGCACAAGGTCTCCACGTGTGGAATTTCTCTTGTGAGCATGCCACTTCTGTCTCTCCTGTAGCAATGGGAGGTATTCCTGGGTCCATCTTGACCAAAATAAGTTGGCCATATATTGTATTTGTCGCCATCTTCTACGGGAGTAGACATCATCCCTGTTAAACACGCCAGGCGGTAGAGCTGGTTGTTTCTTCATTAACAGAAGATGATTGGGAGTCAAAACCTCTAGGTCATTGGGATCGTTGGAGGCAGCAGTTAAAGGACGGTCATTGATGACTGCTTCAACTTCGCATAGTAGAGTGTGAAGACCATCGTCATCTAAAACCTGCTGTCTCAATACAGAGTTCAACACCTTCCTGACAGTGCGAATCTGTCGTTTCCATATTCCACCTTGATGGGAGGCAGTAGGGGTGTTAAAAATCCAGGCGATGCCTTTCTGCATCAGGCCATCTCTGATTTGAGAGTGATCAAGCTCTTCTAAGGCCTCTCGGAGTACTCTCTCGGCACCCATAAAATTGGTGGCATTGTCAGAGCGCATAGTAGACACTTGACCTCTTCTGCTGATAAATCTTCTGATGGCATTAACACACGATGAGGTATCTAAAGAGTGAGCCAATGTGGACTGCTCTAAGTGCTAGGCATGTGAACAGGACGCCATAGCGTTTCACCATGCTGTGTGCCCTTCTGACCTCAAAGGGTCCAAAATAGTCTACGCCTACATGCGTAAAAGGAGGTTGGTCTGGGAGTACACGTTCCTCAAGTAAGTCTGCCATTTTTTGCTCTGCAGGCCTTGCGTGCAGTTTCCTGCATGTAATGCATCTGGATATGACTGTGCGGGTGGCTCTGTTCAATCCTGGAATCCAGTATTGCTGCCTGACCTTTGCAATTAACTGATTTCTTCCACAGTGACCATTCTGAAAGTGGACATGCAGCAGAATCAGCCTTGCAAGGTGGTGATCCTTGTGTAGCACAGCCGGGCACCTGGATTCTTCTGGCATGGCTGACTTGTTCAACCGACCACCCACTCTGATGACACCATCTTGCAGGATCCAATCTGTAGAGCGGACTAGACTTCTTAACTTGGGAATCTTTACCTTGGAGTGAGGCCAACTCCTCTGGATACATCTCATTTTGACTGTGACGTATCAGCACAATTTCGGCATCTTTCAAATCTTGCACTGATAAAGGTTTCTTCTCCAATGACTTTCTCAATCTTTTCATTTCTTCTTGAACTTTCAAGATCTGTTTTCTTTAATCTGTCTCCCTCAGAGCAACAACAGCTTTGCATTCCTTTCTCTTGATGGCAAAGTAGTGAAGCAAGTCTTTCAAACGCAGCATCCATGCAATAGCTTTCTTCAATCTATGCCAGTCAGAGTAGTATTCCACCAACTTTGTCAGGGCTGCAACTTTAGTTGTGCTGACGAGACTGACAAGGGTTGTCCTTCTGATTTCACCATCATCATCCATAGTGCTGTGTATGTCAGGTCTTGTAGGCCACTCACGCACATCTTCACAAAGGAAATGTGGACCATGAATCCAGTTGTCATTCTTGATGAGTGATGTAAACCTCATACCTCTTGAAGCTATGTCTGCTGGATTGCGTGAACTATTCAAAGTCAAAGTCAAAGTCAGCTTTATTGTCAATTTCTTCACATGTTCCAGACATACGAAGAAATTGACAATAAAGCTGACTTTGACTTTGACTTTGACTTTGACTTTGAATAGTTCACGCAATCCAGCAGACATAGCTTCAAGAGGTATGAGGTTTACATTCACGTATCTCCACTGAGATGGTAGCTTCTCGAATGAATGCAACCCGATCGGCCACAAAGGTCTTGAAGCGTAAAGCATCATTCTCTAGGTACCTGAGTACAGTCAGACTGTCCGTCCAAAAAACAGACTCTTCAAGTGTGGTCTCCATTTCCCGTCTTAACAGTCTGTCCACTTTTACTGCTATGACTGCAGCAGTCAGTTCCAGTCTAGGAACTGTTACTTTCTTCAGAGGTGCTACTCTGAATTTAGCCATAAGCAGTGTACAGCACCTCTGTCCATCCTCCAAAATGTACGAAGCTGTGCCGTAGCCGCTCTCACTTGCATCTGAGAAATTGTGTATCTGAGCTTTGAGAGTGGGACCAAAGTCATCTGGCTTGATACACCTGTCCATCTGGAAGCTGGACAGCTCCTGCAGCTCTGCAAGCCACTGAAGCCACTTTTGTGAGTGCCCTTTGTTGATCTCCTCATCCCAGCTCAATTTATCTTGGCAAAGCTCTCTCAAAATCAGTTTAGCTGGGAGGATACATGGAGCTACTAGGCCTAAAAGATCATATACTGAGCTCACTATCGAGAGTATTCCTCTTCTAGTGGTTGGTCTTTCCGGCACGTTCACACTGAACCTGAAGGTGTCTGACTCTGTACACCACTGGACCCCTAAGGCTTTTTCTGTTGGTAGAGTGTCCTTGCTCAGGTCTAGGTCTTTCACCTCCACAGCTCTCTCATTCATAGGGATACATGACAGAACTCTTCTATTATTACTGACCCACTTTGTCAGCTTAAATCCACCTCTTAAGCATAAATCTCTCAGAGACTGTGACAGCGCAACTGCCTGGTCTTCGGAAGCTACAGCACAGCTTGGGGAGGAAGTAGCCCCAAAAATGTGTACAGTCATTCTGTACTCTTCTAGTGTTCCATTCAAGTCTCCGCCTGGCCACCAGAGGAAACGCAAGTCAGAGTCCTTGGGGGGTACCCTGACCTGGTAAAACATTGCCTCTATATCAGCCATCATTGCAACTGGCTCCTCTCTAAACCTTGTCAACACTCCTATCAAGGTATTTGTGAGATCAGGGCCCTGGAGTAACTGGTTGTTCAATGAAACTCCCTGATATGTTGCGGTGCAATCAAAGACGACTCTGATTTTCTTCTTTTTGGGATGGTACACCTCATGGTGCCATAGTGCCTCTCCCTCCTTGCACTGACAACTATCTGCAGGCACCTTTGCTGCATAGCCTTTTGCTATAATGTCATGCATGAAGGCCTAGTCAGTGTGGAACTCTGGGTTCTTAATGAGTTTCCTTTTGAGGTTGATTGCTCTTTGTTCTGCATGGCTGCGATTACTGGGAATCTGCATAGACTTGTTCTTAAATGGGAGACTGATACAGTAATGTCCATCAATGAACTGACAAGACTGTTCCACATCCAGGCGCGTAGCAAGCGTGGGGGATGTGGGTGTTATAACGTGCACACTTTTGCTGGAACACGATTCTATCCCCCACACTTTTTGCCAGATTAAAATGAAAGAAAAAAATATGGAAATAAACGCTCCCGTAAAGAGTTGGAACCGTATCTACCATAACGCACACACAAAGAGACACACATAGGTCTGTTGATTTGATTGAATGGTCATCCAGCCAATCACATCAAGTTAGCCAGTGAAGAACCAGAGCCGCTCTGATCAAATTCAAAGTGTGCATCTTTCAAGGTGCTGCTACTTGGGTCGGCATTATAACGTCTGCAGTGAGCAGATTTCAGGTAGAATTGAAATGATAATTGTTAGGCTACTGCATTATGCTAATTTAGTAAACCAAAATTCACTGTCTGACTGACAGTTTTTGTCACAATGTATAAATGCAGAGAGTCAAAGTGAAAGCGGGGGTGCGCGCACCAAGGCATTTGTTGTTTGTGCAGAAAGACCTTTGGCTACTGTTCTCAGAGCATTATGCTTTCTCTGTCTATGATCTGCAGCTTTTCTCAAACTATGGGCCTCCTCAACAATTAACCAACTGGTCCACGAAGCCTGCGAAATTAAGTTATGCCCAGTGCTTCTGATCTGATTTCACTGTCAATGTGTGTCGTAGTGCTACATCTACTGGAGATCTTAATGTCTTAAATACAGTACGATCGCGTTCCGTTTAGAACATCTTATTTTGATACAAACGGAGGCGTCAAGACACATTTGCGTTCTACATCTGAGAACTAAGATTTCCAGCATGTAGGCTATAACTCAAATAGAACGCTTATGAGCGCTCATGCAATGTGTGTGTCCCTGCAGCAAGTGAAACTGGAGGTAACGTGGGCTAGAAGCAACAATAGTTTAAACAACAACGTGGCTTCCTGTAACTAGCCTATTAATGGAAAAAGCATAGAAACTGCTAATCATAATCTTTAAATTGACATTAATTAAGCTGGCTATATGCAACACAATTTATTTATATTCCCTTTGCATATGTTTGGGTAGACTTCAAACGTTTTTGAATTTGAGCTTACAGTTCTGTCACTATTCTGTCCTTTACATGTATTTAGGTATTAGTGATACCTCGAAATTAGGCTGCTGTCTGTTAGGACAATTTATTGTAGCCTGCTAACCCATATGCACAAAGCATAATTTCTGAAATTATTTCTTGATTTATAACATGAGATACAGTATGTCTCCATGTAGGGTAGGCCTAGTGTCAAATAGTGAAGTGATAGGTAGATCGATCATGTAGGCCTACATGTCACATGAGTCACACATATGAGGGGCGCTGCTTGTTCTGTCCCTCCCAAACTGCATTAAAATGGTGTGTTTAGCAATCAGAATTTCAATTTTTTTCGGGGTAGAAACTGCCGGACACCAATATAGTCCGCACCCTTCTCAGAAAATACTTACAACGTCCCTGTAGGGAGTTATTTATAATTTGGCAAGATTGTTTCATTTTCCTATCCCACAACCCCCACACTTTTAAAAAGCTTGATACGCCCCTGTCCACATCCTTCATGAACTGCCGATCATCCTGTGACATCTCTGTTCTGTCCTCACAGCTGCGCTCTGCGAAGTCAGAGTTGAACTGCTGAATTAACAACTCTTCAATGCTTGCCACGGATATTCTGTTTGCAGTGAAACTCTGCAATCTTTCATCTGTGTCCTCAAGATGATCTCTCCTGGTGGGACCATTGACAGTCCATCCAATTGCTGTTCTTACTGCATATGGACAGTCACCTTGGCTATTGATGACTTGCCACGGCTCTATTGCCTTGTGAGCATTAGCGCCAATCAACAGGCCAATCTCTGCCTTGATACTCGGAAGGCGTACTTCTTCAAGGTAAGTCCACCTCTGGAGGTCTTTCTGATGAGGAATGTTCTCTTTCTTGACAGGAATATCAGGCTGTGTGAACACTGAAGGTAAGTCAACATACTTGTTCTCTTCAAGTCCACTAACTTCCAGGTCTGACAGGATATGGCTATGGACAAGCTTTTCCTGACCCATAGTTCGGATCAAAATCTCTGTCTTCCTGCCTCTAAGGTTCAGCATTCTCATGACCTTTTCCGTACAAAAGGTCGCTGAACTGCCTGGATCAATGAAGGCATATGTCTCCACTCTCTGTGTACCTTTCTTGGACTTGAGCCTTACAGGAACGATGGCCAAAACACATTCTCTGTTTCCGGCCCCTGTGTACGCACATGTCTCCTGTCCTACAGCAATGGTGGTCTGAGTCTTAGTTGTGCTGTTTTTACCCTCCTTGGCTAATGCCTTTTCATCCTTTTGCACATGCAGAATGCTTGGATGTTTCAATGAGCATACCTGACATGTCAATCTTCTTGAGCAATCCTTACTAAGGTGACCTTGTGTAAGGCACCCAAAGCAGAGACCTTTGGATTTCAAAAACTCAATCTTATCCTTGTGTGCCTGCTTCAGGAGTTTCTCACAGTTCGCCAGTATGTGCCTCTTCTCACAGTACACACACACATCCTGACCAGCTTTAACACAGTCTGTCTTTGCACCTTGGTTTGACTGCAAGTGTTTCTGTTTTTCAGGAGCGATGCTGGTAGCAAAGCTCAGGAGCGATGCTTGTAGCAAAGCTGCTACCCTTCGTGGTGCTTCCTTTTAGGTTCTTCATAGAAGTGCCTTTTTCCTTTTGTCTGCCAGATGGAACGACTTCCTGAGGATTACCAAATAAAGGATCTATGGCAACCTTAGCTTGTCTCTCTATGTAATTAACTAAGTCTGCAAACCTAGCTCTTCTCCTTCTGCTCTCTTGCATTTCAAAAGCCACATGTCTCCATTTCTCCCTCATCTTGTAAGGCAGTTTAGAAAGTATGGCTCTCATATTTGTTGGATTATCCATTTCATCCATGTAGTCAACATCCTGCATGGTGTTTCGGCATCCAATCAAGAAGAGAGCATGCATTCAATTCCTTAGCATCATCTGTTTTAATCTGTGGCCAATTCAAAGCCTTTTCAATGTAAGCCATTGCTATTTTTAACTCATCACCATAATGTTGATGAAGCAGTAGTCTGGCTTCTCTGTAGCCCTTCTCTGGCCGCATGTGTTCACAGCTTCTCACCAGATCTTGTGGCTCTCCACTAGTATACTGCTCCAAAAAGAAAAGCTTGTCTCTGTCATTGTGTGTTTTGCTGTCAATAGCATTGTCAAAGGCTGTGAGAAAAGACCTATATTTAAGCGGATCACCAGAGAACACAGGAATGTCTCTTTTGGGTAATAAAGACAGAGTTTGCTGCTGAACCAACATCTCAGTGATCATGTTTTGATAGTGCATCACTTCATAAATCCTGTGACCTGTAGGCATGGGCTCCTGAGGATCTTCAGGTGGGGTTCTGTTTGGGTGATGGAAATGTGCACGAGTTGCACGTGCCGGGTTCCTACCCGTAGTATCTCTAGCAGTATCGTCAGGGATATGATATTCCTCTTCCTCATCATCACCTGTTGGGCCGCTAACTTCACGCACTGGGTGGGTTCTACCAGCACTTGTATAGGATCCAGCATTATACCAATACCTGTGCTTGGCAACCTGGACTTGACATATTTATTCATTGCATCACGAGGACTATCATGACTCTCGAACACCTTCAGCTTGGCAGTAGACGCTGCTATTGCAGTTTCTAATTCTAACTGCTCAATCTCAGCTCTCAGGTTAGCTTCTTGCAACTGCATTGCTTTCTTCTTTTTCAGTGATGCTGCCTGTGCTAGTAGAGCAGCTCTTTTAGCCTCTTCTCTCATGCGTACAACAGAACTAGTACAAGACACAGCCGAGGAGCGCCCCCACTGATGGAACCAGCTTTACTCTTGTTTCTTTGACCATGTAAAGCTACTTCTGAGACACTGTTGTGCGGAGCAACCTTCTTCAATACTCCTTTGTTCTTTAATCCACTTTTCTGTTCAAATCACAAATCCTTTAATGACATCTGACTTCGGCTCATACCAGTTAAACTGATCTGTACTTATATCCTCTTCTGGTAACAACTGTGCAACACTGTCATTGAGCATGATAAATTCTTCGTACAGCTTGTAAAAACCTTGCAGCAGTTCAGATTCCACTTTATTAACATGCTCCCCATGAATTCTCATGTTATCAAGTTCTTTCATTTTGGTTGTTATCTGAGCCATTTTCGTTTTTCTTTGACCAATGAGTCTATGTAGCTTCTCTTCAAGTGCCTTTTGTGTGTACTTGGGCTCCCTCTTGTGGTCAATTGCAAGTGGTGTACCACCTGCTGCATCTAACTTTTTTATCCGCCATCTTGTAAATTTTACTCAGTGACTAAGCACAATTTCCAACGAACTTTCAAACACTCATAAACTTAAAAATGTCCTTCAGTAGTCTTCTTCTGTATCTTCACCACTTAACTAAACTTGAATGAACTTCAACACGTGTAATTTAGGCAGGATGAGCACGAGTTCCTTGGGCTAAGCTCCTTTACAACTCCATTAGCATCGTTAGCTTATTTGCAGGAAAGCTGTACTTACAAAGCACCGTCAATCTCGAGAATGGCTCCTTTACCCTCACCATCAATCAGCTTCGTCCAAATTGTTTCTTTTCCCAGCTGAATGTCTGTTCTTTCCGTATGGAGAAGTTTTTTGACTATATGTTATGGCAGCAGATCCAGTATCTGTGTCATTCAGGAATTAGGAAAGCTAAATGACTCGTGCAAAAATCGTGTTTTCAACAAAAAATCTTTATCTAAGGGGCCGTTTATACGAGAACGATTGTGAAGGAAGACGACAAAATATTTTATCATAAGTGCCTTTCGTTTACACGGCGACCCCGCCATCGGGGCTTGAAGACGCAAAAATCTGAAGACTCCTTCCAGAGTGTAGAGTTTTGAAGACGACCCGGGTTGCGTCTCCGTCTAAACGGCTAAACCAAAGATCCTTGATTACCTCTCTGGCTAAACTGTCAAATTAGAATGTCTGCGCGTGACGTACCGGGGTTCTATCACACCACCACCCAGCGGTCTGGAATGCATATCCAATCGAATATCACATACTCTTGCGTCTTCATATAAACAAAGATTTCCCCCTGAGAATGCTCGTCTAAACGCGAATAAAAAAATAAAGACGAGACGCCACTTCTGCGTCTTCTCTTTTCATCTTCACCGAATAAACGTAGCCTAAGAAAATGTCTATTTCAAATTACATAAACAATAATAAAGGTTTTCTTCCTATTACAGTTCCTTCAGTAATCTCTCAACACGACAAGCACGTTCAAAGCACGGACAAGCACGTCCATCTCTCATCTACCAGTCTTCAAGCCCAAAATGCGTCTTTACACACGCTATCAAAATAAAAGTCTCCATTTTTAAATTACTATTAACTTAGACTGAGATTATGCTTTCTTTCATGAAATGATACAGAAATTACAAAAATACTCACACACAAATAAACAAATATGAAATCTTATCTATGGCTCTAACACACCATATTGTTCTGCCTGTCAAAGATAGTGTAAAACTGTCTGATGAAAACGTCACCCAGGATCCAGAGCTGGTCAGTACCTTCATTACCAAAGCCAGTGGTACAGTTGGATCCCTGTAAAACACATATCATGGTGCTCATGTAAGTGAAAGCTTAAGACGGCATTTATTCCACCACTAACTATAATATGCTCATAGCGTTGTGTGCACCCACCTGAGACACATAGGCAGATGCTGGGATAGTGAAAGCCTGTCCGTTGATATTGAAGGTGACCTCGGGCATGCTCTGGATGTTATCACAGGATACAGTTGCCTATAAGGAAGACACACCTGAGTTAAAACAATCCTTTGTTTTTTGTTTTTTTCTCCGTCAATGAACAAATTCAGATTTCTTAAATACTTACATCACCATACGAGTCAGTGGTGGCACCAACCCCGGCATTCATGTTGCTGATGTCAGTGGAAGGTCCAACAATGAGGGAGGTTCCGGTGTCAACAATGGCCTGACATCCACCAGTACAAGCAACAGCATTTCCATTGATGGTGACACTGTAATGGCGCAACAAGATGATGTCATATGGGAAAAGCAGATCGATATGCGTCTCAGTGTATGCCTCTGGTTGTGGATTGGACCTGTTTAATACCTGTCCATCTAAATCTGCCAGTACGTCTCTGAGGTCAGAGGAACCCAGGTGAGGCTGCTGGTGTAGTATGAAGAGTCAGTCTCACCAAACAGCACCTCACTGCCTGACTCGCTGTCCCTGAAACAACAACAGACAAGAAATTTAGCTCATCCTTCAGTCACTTGCACCTTTAAGAAACCACTATTGATTAAAAAAAAGAAAATTTTGGACTTTCGAGGGTTGTAACATGGCAGACTCACCCACTCAGATAGACAGAGAATAGGGCCTGGGAGACCAGACCCTGACTCATCATGTTGTCGAAGACGGGGGTGGCTCCAGAGGCAGCAATGGCAGGGAAGGCAAGACCCAGGATACCGTCCGCCACCATGTTCTCCAAGAACGCGGCCTCGGTTTCACTCAGGCCAAAGATCTGGTTGCTCACAGTGATTCCGCCCACCTTGAAGAATAGAAGTCACAAGGTCTAAATGCTGTCTAATGTAGACATCTCATTTAGGTGAAGTAACCACTATATGTTGACTTGGGGACTCGGGGTGAAATACCAAAAAAAAAAAAGACATCTGGACTATCAGCACTGATTTTTCTACTACAATTCTGACAGCTCAATCAGAACAGTTTAATTGATCTATAATGACCTCCAGGGTGTCATAATCCAGAACTCCAGTCATGCTGCCAGTCCCGTACGCGATCTGAAGACTCTGTTGAGTGGCCTGGTACTGTAGGTGCTGGAACTCTGAGGGTCTAACTCCTGATGGTTACCTGAAAGAGTGGGACATTTTAGTGCCATTTCAGACAGCAGGTGATAAAGCCATTTTAAAGGTGCTCGAATCGATGCCACATGTTTTTAAGGCTAAAACATTTATGTCACTTACTGCAAACATCACCTAACCCAGTGGTTCTCAAATGGGGGTACGCGTACCCCTGGGGGTACGTGAAGGCACTCCAGGGGGTATGGGACATTTTAAAATATACATATATTTAAAAAGTAGAATCCATGCAAAAATACTTTTAAAACAATTATTTAATATATATTTCAGGAAAATATAAGTTCATAAAATGAATTTTATATTTCAGTTGGCTATTAAATTTATTTATCCTAAAAACCCAGATTCCCCCCATACCAGGATGGTTCGATCCAACCTGTCACATGCCACCCGCCATCAGGCATCACCTGTCAATCACTGTCAAAACTCAAACGATGTTGTGGTTGAAGCGTATCGGTAATTCTTGTGAAAACACGGAGGGACAAGTGGCAAAGAAGGCCAAACCAGAGCTGGCAAAATTCCGTCTGTATCTTGAAGAATATTGTGGTGAACTGAGGGGGGCAATGCCTGGAGATAATGAGGGAGCGGTGTTTGATGCCTAATTGCCCTAATTGGACTCACCTGGGTAGGAGACAATATGAGCAGGCAGGTGAGCGACGTGCGGGAGGAGTCCAAGATTGATCTGGAGCGTCCAGGCGGAACGCTGGGGGAGCGTTGGTCAAAACCGGGTACGAATTGTGCTGGTCGCGGTCAGTAGAATCGCCGCCAGTGAAGATAGCTGTAGGTGGGGAGGAAACCTTAGTATCTAGACCAACGCCGAGGGCGGGCGAGTGGGACTACTGGACTCGTGAGCCCCTGCAAGAACTCCTTTGAACTTACATGCTGGACTTATAGACTGCGTAGCCTACATACTGGAATTGCATACTGGAACTTGCATACTGGAACTTGCATACTGGAACTTGCATACTGGAACTTGCATACTGGAACTTACACACTGGAATTTACATACTGGAACCTCGCTGGCCACCTGAAGGTTCGATTCGCTGTCCATTGCCATCAGGCCCCAGGGGAGGGTCTCGGGGAGTCAGATAACTCTAGTGCAATATCATTTATTAGTGACGGGGGTGCAGGGAACCTTTTATTGTGAACACTTGAATGGTGTGCTGTGATACCCGGATGGAGATGTTTTCCTCTTTGTGGTGTTTATGAATTGCTGTGCTTATTTATTGGATTGTTGTTTTGCACGGATTGTGACTGAGGATCCCCAAATCATCTGTCATTGGATTAATTATAATGTCCGGAGCCGACTGGCTGTGTCTGGATTAAATAAAGCTACTTTTGTACTGTCCGTGGTGGTGTGGGGTCTGCCATTCCTCTGAGAGGTCTACCTGGGGGAAGGGACAAAGGGGGTCGCTAGAGGGGGACCTTTTCCTACCCAGGAGATACATTACAATATGTTTTATTGCTCTGTTTTAAGTCTTTTTTTTCTCAATTAAAAATGCTTTGCGCTGGTTAGGGGGTACTTGGCTGAAAAAATATTTCACAGGGGTACATCACTGAAAAAAGGTTGAGAACCACTGACCTAACCAACCGCTAGCTGTCTGTGTCCTGAATACACTGTAAAAAAAACGCCATCTCTGTGGACAGCCCAGGCTCCAAAAACGGCCTCAAAAACAACCTGGGCAAACCTAGCCCATAAAAACATAACAAACTGTTCCAGCAAATCACAGACGAGATGCGCATTTAGGAGAGTTTCAATTGCACGGGAGCAGTACGGGAGGGAGGGAGGGGAAGGAAGTAGCGAGCTAGCTCTCGGTTTTGTTTGAAAGTCAACAGAAGTGATGTTACCCAGCATCGCTTTAATGAAGGCAATGCTGGACATAGTTAAAGGCCTAAACTATGCCACTGCCCGCCATACTCACTGCAAGCGGCACTTCTGCAGTACACAGAGAGCACCCACAGGTTAGAGGAGCCAGTGTCAAAGATAACTTTGAAAGACTGGGGGATGGATGGAGTTCCCAGGAAGATGACACCATAGTAAGACAGCTGAAATTAAGAAAAAGAATACAGTTCTTAATGTAACCTGCGCCATTCAGCCCTGCACACGCCCGACTCGAACCCGCGAACAGCAGCACCTCGGATCGGGAGGCGAGCGCGCTAACAATTGAGCCAATAGCCCAGGCTACTGGCTCGCATGCCAGCAGCACTCTTGAGGCGTCGGGTAGTGAGGTTTACCAACGTTTCACAAGCACAGCTAAGCTAGCTGGCATCCATTACATTAATTAACATGCAGTTAATCAAAACATTATGGATGCAAAAAAACAGTGAATTTGCAGAGTGACAGTTAAAATTCCTTCATTTGCTCATGTGCTGATAAGAACAATAAATATCCATCCAGCTAGCTGAACTGGCAGTATATTCTTCTCGTTAGCACTCTAGAATCCTTCACTTACATCAGCATCATTGGTCATGCCCTCAACGCCATTTTGTGCCTGGAACTTGACCATGGGCTGGTAAGGGAACCTGTTCCTGTACTCCTCCCAAAGACCCTTTTCCTGCAGCGCCTGCCGAGCTGTCTTACCCTTGATCAGGGGCACCCTGAAACACACACACACACACACACACACACACACAAAGAAGGAATTATACTCTGGGAGAAAGTGTAGAAAACAGTATGATAAGCAATGTGATAAGAAGCTGATAGATTTGTAATCACTCATTGAGCATGCACATGACTTGAAAAATGATTCAATATCTTTTCTGTAAATATTGACCATGGTCCATGGGGCAACTTTTTTGGCTCTTACACCTAATGGAGACGTTTTGAAATGGGGTCTTAGACCAACACATATAGTACAATTCATAATTATCTAAATAAAATAACATAATTATAATTTTCCAAGATGAAGATAACATGTCAATAAAATAATCATCATAATTTTTCCCAGATGGAAAGTAATGATAACCTTTCCAAAAGAGCAGCTGTTTCATTCTCTTACAGAAAACCTATTTTTTAAAAGGTGAGACACTACAGGTGAATAAGGTTAAATGTATAAGAAATAGATATCACCATAAAACTTACCCACTTGTTTACTCATATTAGAAAGAAGATTTTTTGTATTACGATTTATCTTAAATTTAAATAAGCAAATGAGGCATTATCTACTGAAATATGCACTATTTTGCATATTTTCCAAAACAGAAATAAGAACATTGGAAAGGTAAATTTCAAAATCAATGTGGCATTTTTGTTGACATAGATACAAACGTTTTTACAAAGGTATTATTGAATATCCCTTCATTGTTCCATACATCATAAAAAATGCCTTGTTTTAGGGATAAAATGTTGAATCGTGAAATATGAATACCAATATGCACCAAAGCTCAATTGCAAGCGTCATAGGGTCTTCCTTTATAACTCCCATTATGCTGACACTCCTGGAGGTGGGAGATGGAGATGGGGAAAGGCAGGTACAGTAGGCGGCCTATTTGAGTGGATTGCATATTCAAGTGCTCTTGCCTTAAAGCCTTCAACTTATCTGACAGGATAAGTCTTCACATGAAGTGATTCTATTTTGAAGTGTGCTGTATGAAATCAGTAATGAGCAGCTTGATGAATATTGAGTTTGATGTAGGTATAATTGCAAAGCTTAGAAGGTCAGGAGGGAAAGTTGAGAAGAAAATGGATTAGAATGGTTGGCATATGGCTACATAACTCTTGCCTTTGATTCACTAGGTGGCACTATTACACCACAAGAGTTTATCAGGTCTCAAACTATGTCATGGAGGGTCATTGGGTTTGATTAACATTCTGTTGGCTGTACATACCAGTGTTGAATAAAGTACTAGAAAGCAATACTTGAGTAAAAGTACAAGTATCGTACTAGAAAAAGACTTTGGTAGAAGTGAAAGTTACCTTTTAGAATATTACTTAAGTAAAAGTCTTAAAGTATCTGATATATACTCTACTTAAAGGAACTACATGTAAGATTGTGGCCAAAACTGGTACTGCAATCAGTTTCAAATTACTGTCGAGTGGTGTATCCCCTCCCCCTCCCCTCCAGATGCCAAAACAATACTGACTTCGTGATTAGTAGATAGGTGGAGGGTGGCGCCTCAGGCCAAAACACAACATGACATGACAAAACACAACATCAACATCAGTTGAGGGCTGCAACTTCACTTTTTAAATGACAATATCCTGGCCGGACAACTGTTGTCAGTGATATAAGTATTTGAAATGAACATGCTTTCTTAATGTCTAGAGACATATCAGGGCCATTTTATGATTAATTGAAATACATTTCTTACATATGGTTCCTTTAAGTATCAAAAGTAATTTTCTGATATTTAATGTACTTAAGTATTTGAAGTAAAAGTAAAAAGCAAGTGGTTTTATTTTGAACTTTTATTGTGAACTTTATTTTGGCTTTCTTATAGTAAAGCATAAAGCATATCAGGGTTCCCATATCTTCTTAATCTCACTCATCAAATCAAAATCACATTCTTTTCTAGGACTTTTCAGGCACAATTATCTTAAGTTCAAAGAACAAACAGCATATTTTTAGAGCTGACATCAAAGAAAAACACAGAAACAGAAATTCACTTTTGTATGAACTTCAGGTAAAAAAAATGAAAAATAAATAACTTATTTCTTTAAAAAAAAAAAGACCTGCTTGTAGGGAGAACATTTTGGTCATGTGGTATGAGGGAGTTTCAGACCCAAGACCGGCCCACGTTTTCCGTAGTGGTGGAAATTGGATAAATTAAGCAACATTTCAGCTCTTACTATCCTGTAGTTTTTATAGTACCATGGTTCAACAAATGTGTAAAGGTTATATAATAATTCACTTCAACTGAGAAGTTAACAAAAAATATTGCACTATTCCACAAGTTAACAAAAACAAAAAGAAAGAAAGAAAGCCTTTGAAATGTAGCTTATCCCACGCTTCCACAAAGAGGCATATTGAACTAATGTTTAGGCTACATGTTTTTTGCATGGGTAGGCTGTTGTTTGGTGATTTAGCCTACTCCTTTACTACACCCTCTTCTGAGAAAACAGGTTTATTATGTAGGGTAATTGCTCTTTCTTACATAAATAACTTTAATTTATCCTCTCTACTTGTCCCTGTAGTCATGGCCTCCTCATCACTAATTTCGGGCTCATCATTTTCAGTGGTCGACTGGTTGATCTACTGCTCAGTCTCTCCTGGCCTCTTTCTACCATCCATCCTTCCTGGCGCTTGTGTCTACTGCAGGGCCGGCTCGGCTATCCGTATCTGAGAAAACTTTTTGGAAAAGACGGGCTATATGGACCCTACCAACTCTTTTTGGGAGGGGAGAACTCCCTCACGTAGGCACCATGCAGAGGCATTGCGTTGGTGTCATGCACATAATGCGGAACATGTCCTACTTTAAGAAAAGATAGACTAACGTGACAAATGTCAATATTTTTATATTTTTTTCCTCGACCGGCCCAAAAGTGAAGCGGCCCACCGGAAATTCTCCCGATTACCCACCCCGGGCCTGATTCAGTCTTACTCTTCTTGGACTGAAGACAAGTCCTGCGATGCTAAATAACCTTTCACAGGCCGCTGAGACAGGTAGCGAGTGTTCAGCTTCACAGAAAGCTAACAAAGTACTTCTTGCAAATACGGCCACGGGTGTATGACGTTATCTTCACCACTACCCTGTTCACCGAGTTCACCACTATCGTCAGGGTGGTCGTCTATGATCACGGGAGGTCCTCCAGTAGGTGCTCGTGCTTCCATGGCGGTTTCAGTTGTGTGTCCTCCTCCTTTAGCAACAAATAAGCGCTGAAATAGAGCGTGCGGAGCGTGCGAAATGCAATCTAGGAGCAGTGATTCTCCAAACCTCCCTTATTGCAGTCGCACACATTTCTTCTAATTTTATGTTTTAGTAACGAGTAACGAAGATGCTTAGTGGAAATATAACGGAGTAAAAGTATACATTTTATCTAGGAAATGTAGTGGAGTAAAAGTGAAAGTTGACATAAATTTATATAGCGAAGTAAAGTAGGCTACAGATCCGTGAAATTTCTACTTAAGTACAGTAACAAAGTATTTGTACTCCGTTACATTACAACACTGGTACATACTGTTCCTATATAGCACATGTACAGTAGGGAGCTGGATTTGAGTGCTTTAGACCAGCGGTCCCCAACCACCGGGACATTCCTAACCGGGCCGTAGCCTACAACAAGAGTTTAAAAAAAAAATGCATGCAAACTAAATAAACTCAATTTAATTCGCAATAATGTCACATTTGCAATAATACCCACTGACGATTGTGAGCCAGATACCTCAAAGAAAAAGAAGGGGTCATTTAATACGAAATATGACGAGTCATATTTAAAATATGGTTTCGCTGAGACCGGTGACTCGCATGCACCAAGTCCTTTGTGTGGTATTTGGCGATAAGTTGTCAAACGAAGCAATGAAACCATCAAAGCTAATTCGACATCTAGAGTCCAAGCATCCTACACTTAAAGACAAACCCCTTGAGTTCTTTGAGCGTAAGAAACGCGAGCAAGAAGGACAAAAAACTAGTGCGTAAAGCAACCACATCAGTGAACGTGGCTGTGCTAAAAGCCTCATAGTGGCTAGTCGGATTGCTAAATCTAAGAAGCCCTTTACTATTGGGGAAGAGTTAATTCTGCCTGCTGGTAAAGGCATGTGCAATGAACTCCTTGGGGAGGCTGCAGCTAAAAAAATAGGAACCGCTTTCTGCAAGCACTGTCCATAGGCGACTTGATGATATGTCAGAGGATATTGAGGCACAGTTGTTAGAGAGGGTGAATGGGTCACCGTGGTAAGCTATCCAAGTTGGTTGGTTGCAGGTCACTGGCCAGAGTGTTTGAGTTGCGAGAGCCGCTGCAGAGATTTCTTACAGAAAAAAAGTCACCGTTAGCTGCATATTTTAGTGATGAGGGCTGGGTGTCAACTCGCTTACCAACTTGCTTAATGACCTCAACCTGTCACTGCAGGGGAGAATGACGACTGTCTTTAAACTGGCAGATAAAGTCGCTGCATTTAAAGCCAAGCTTGATTTGTGGGTACGACGAGTGGATCGGGGTGTATTTGATATGTTTCAAACAGTAGTGGGGGTTTTGGGAGAGACTGAGGCAGGGCCCTTTCTCTCGCAGCTGGTGCGCGATCACCTTGTTGTGCTTTCAAATGAGTTTGAGCGTTACTTCCCATCCTCCAAAGATCCACGGCAAACCAATGGGTGGGTCCGCAACCCATTTGTCAATATCCCGAATAGTCCTAACTTGTCAGCGCAGGAGGAAGAGCAGTTGATCGAATTTGCAAATGACGGTGGTCTTAAGAGTGTGTAGGCTATGAGGAAACCTCTCTGGCGGGTTTTTGGATGAAAACCAAAGCAGAATATCCCGAGATAGCCGTAAAAGCGCTGAAAACGTTGCTACCATTTCCCACCACGTATCTATACGAGGCCAGGTTTTTGGCAATGACTGCAACTAAGACCAAATTGCGCAATCGACTGGACATTTCAAACACACTGAGGGTGTCACTGTCTTCCATCACCACCAGATGGAACCTTCTTGTTGCAAGGAAACAAGCACAGGGCTCCCACTGATTATATTCGTAATGCACGTTTAGTTCCCATGTTTTGTTACCATATTTTGTTAAGCATGTTCACACATGATAGATGTAGCTTCAAGTTGTTCAATTTTCATAGTTCATATTGTTCAATTTTCACTTCTTCAAGTTCACTTTTGACTAGGAGTAGGATATGATAGGACAAGGATATGACTAAGCCCAATGAAATGATTAAAGTAGGAATGAAACGTGACGTGTGCCTTGTGGCAGCTGGTATATACAGTATGTCTGGGGAAGGTTCTGAATCCCTAATTCTTGTTCTTTCTCTGTCTCTCTCTATCTGTTGGTGTGAGTTCGTGCAGTATGTGTGTGTGCATGCATGTGACTATTGCCTCCTCCTTTTCTTCTATGCACAACTTTTCTGTTGAGTGGGCTTTTACCTTAATTTCTATCCTTTTCCCCAACTTTGAGCCCACTCTGTTGATATTGGTATACGACATTTAGGGATGAGGTCACAGAGGGAATCCTTGGAAACAAACTCTATTTAGCCTTGAGTGTGTAGGTACGGGACAAAATTGAGTACAATCAATTCTACCTTTTAGCAAATCGTAGGGGTGATAAAATATAATTGACATGAGGTTTAAAAAGAAGAAAGTTTCTAGCCTGGCTGGGTAAACCAAGATGAATCTGTGAGTGAGCGCATTCAAATTTGCTCAGCAGGTCTGTGTGGCACCGGTCCCACTAAAGCTGATATCCAAATCACAATTATAAAAAAACAAGAAATTATCACATCCGCTTATCCGACATGGGACGGATGATGACAGATAGAGGAGAACAGTTGGTAACACTTTACGGTAAGGGTACATGAATTATCATGAATATTCATGCAGGAATTAACTCAATTTATGCATAATTTATGCATTTCTTTATTCCTTATATCGTAAGTTATGTCCATAACTATGGATCTATGAGACCGACCGATGACCGTCACCACGGTCTTACTGTGAATGATGCCATCCTGGCACCTGTTCCGAGACCATAATGTCAACAATGTCATGTGACTGACCTCTGGAGGCTGAACCCGCAGCATAAAGCAGACGCCTCTTCCTCTTGCCTGGAACGCCTCGCATTCTTCCCGACTGACAAGAGATGGTGGTGACGGTCATCGGTCGGTCTCATAGATCCATAGTTATGGACATAACTTACGATTTATATCGACCTCCCTCAGACCGTCACCACGGTCTTACTGTGGATGCCTAGTACCAACAGTGTCACTAGGGGCCCATCTCAGAAGCAGCTCTAAGAACAGTGGAGCCACTGGAGTACTCCAGGACGCGGCAGCACATATATCATTAATAGCAACTCCCTTCAAAGCAGCCCAGGACGTGGCCATGCTGTGTGTGGAGTGAGCCACCAGACCCTCTGGGATTGGAAAACCTTTTCCAGAGTAAGCATGAGAGATGGTGTCCACCAGCCAGTGAGATAGGCGCTGCTTGGACACTGGCTGGCCAGACTGTCAACCTCCATAGCACACAAACATCTGTGTGTGAGTTTGCCTCTGCTGCCTGGTGTGCTCAAGATAAGCCTTCAGAGCCCTAACTGGGCACAGTGAATCAGGAGCCACCTCCGACTGGTCAACCAGCTCAGGATGGAATGCCTCCAGTTCAATAGCCTGGTTAACTGATTGAGGGGTCAACACCTTAGGTAGAAAAAAGGGGTTAGGCCAGAGAGACACGCCCATATCCTCTGGTTTCCACCTCACGCATTCTGCACTCACAGACAAGGCATGCAGTTCGCTCACCATCTTAGCAGAACACATGGCTAAGAAAAACACCGTCCTATGAGTCAGATATTTCAGCTCCGATCGCTCCAAAGGTTCATACGGAGCCATAGTCAAAGATCTCAACACTAGGGGGAGGTCCCAAGATGGAGCGCGCAATGATCTGCCTGGACGCAGGCGCTTAGCACCCTTTAAAAATTGGGACACCATCGGGAGTTTCCCAACAGAAAGACCATCTACTGGTACATGAAATGCAGATATAGCTGCCGTGTAGACCCTCAAAGTGTTGGCTGCCCTCCCAGCATCCAAGAGAGACTGGAGAAAGAGGAGCACTAGAGCCACTTGACAGGTTTTGGGGTCTTGCCCCTGACCTTGACACCATCCAGAGAAAAAACTCAATTTCTGCTGATAGGTCATACGGGTGGAGGGTGCCCTGGCATTACTAATGGTCTCCAAGAACGCCTCATTCAATTCCAAAGGCAAGGACTGAGGAGAGGCCAGGCCCAGAGTTGTAGAACTGCCGGCCTGGGATGCCAAATCTGGCCCCCCACCTGCGACAAAAGGTCTGCTCTGAGTGGCAGAGGCCAAGGCTGGCCCTTCACAAGACGAAGTAGAGCTGGGAACCAGTGTCTCGCGGGCCAATGTGGGGCCACCAACAGGACTCTGTAGTGTCCCCAAGAAATTCTGCTCAGTACATGCGGGATCAAGGGCAGCGGGGGAAAAGCGTATGTCTGTGTCACCCTGAGTTTCACATGCCTGTCCCTCCGTGGGTGGAGTTTGAAGGAGTTCACCCACCGTTGTAGGGGTCGGGCCCTGAGGAGGCCCAATGGCACTACCATCACTGCCGCAGAGATCAGCCCCAGTAACCTCTGGAGGTGAAGCAATTTCACATGCTTGCCCCGGTTTAAAGTGCCAAGGGCTGCCAGAATCTTGGCTACTCTGTGAGGGGTAAGAGATGCCCTCATTGGGAGCAAGTTCAGCTGGAGCCCTAGAAAAGGTGGTTTCCTGTCTTGGGGTCAGGTTGCACTTGGTCAAGTTGACCTTGAAGCCCAGAGACTGAATGTGAGACAGCACAGTTTCCGTATCCAGTACGACTTGCTCGCGAGATGGAGCACAGAGCAGCCAGTCGTCTAGATAAGGCATGATCTTTATCCCCTTTCTTTGGAGTGGCACCAAGGCGGCTGCGACCACCCTGGTAAATACCCTTGGGGAGAGAGGACAAACTGGAGGACTTTGAACTCGTAGGCTTGGCCTTGAAAGGCAAACCGCAGGAACTTCCAATGCTCGCGGTGGATTGCCACATGGAAGTATGCTTCAAGTCTATGGTGGTGAACCACTCGCCGTATTCTACGGACTCGAGGATGTGCCTTGTGTGCAGCATCTTGAAGGGTAAAACCTTGATGTAAGTATTGAGGCGACGCAGGTCTAAAATGGGGCGCAGCCCACCGTCCTTCTTGGGGACGAGGAAATATGCTGAATAAAAGCCAGCCTGCTGTTTGCTGGTACTTACTTTGGCAATGGCGTCCTTTTGGAGCAATGTTGCAATTTCCTTTGCCAAGGTATTTGCCTGGACTGGGTCCTTCACTTTGGTCACACGGACCACAGAAAAGGGTGGGGGTCGCTGCCGGAACTGGAGCCGGTAACGCCTTGCCACAGTTTCCAGTACCCAGGGGTCCGAAGTCTCTCTCTCCCAGCTGTCCAGGCATAGCTGGGAGTGCATCTCGGCAGCTGTACCACAAATGCTATTCATGCCCCCCTCGGGTCCTTGGACCCTTGAGGGGAGGCCTAGCCTGAGCAGCTCTTCTAGTTTCTGTTCGCGGCTGGAAGTGCTGCTGTCCCCTTGCAGAGCGGTCAAAGCCCTGGGTGTTATGTTGCACATTACCCGTCCAGGGCTCCTGAGGGACCCTAAAGGCAGGATATGATCGCTGTTGGCTAGCTATTCTAACATCAGGGCACCGAAATGTCCTCTGGACAGTCTCACGAGTGCGCAGTGAGAGCTGAGCCTTATCCAGCAAGCTTTGTGAGCTAGGGTGGAATACACTGGCAGGCTCCACGGGCATATTAGTGAGTTCCCTTTTGATGTTCTCAAGGAGGGATGTCTGGGCCAACCAGATCTGCCTGCGAGTCAGAATAGCCGAGGACAAAGCTGCCCCTATGTCTCGGGTCAACTGGGCATGAGTGGACAAGGCCGCATCAACCACATGCACTAACAGTCTTTCTAATAGCCGCTAAAAGGACTGCTAGGGCATTGCCTGAGCGGGCCGCACGCACAGCAGCATTGTAGGTCCTACAAGTCAGGCGATCAGTCTTGTCACACTCCCTGCTAGGGCGTGCCTGCCTGGTTGGTCCAATGGGGGTCAAGACTGCCATTTCCCTCTCCACCGGTGGCATGTCCCCCAAACCTGTATCAGGCGGATAAAAGGCCTTGGCCAGCCTCCTACACTCAGAATTAAATTGAGGGGATCTGCTAGGAGTACCCCAGGCCCTCCTCAGCATCTGGCAGTAGTCTGCTGCTGCAGGGAGAGAGGTTGAGGGACGTGGCTGGGTGACGCCAGCCCAAACACCTTTAGTGAGGCCAGGGTCTTCTATTGGTATTGAGAGCCCCACAATCTTGGCTGCAGATAGGACCCTGTATACCAGGTCACAAGGAGCCTCTGTGCCCTCGTCAACCGATGCTGAACCCTCTGGACGGGAGGAGGCCATGGTATGCAACTCGTCGTTGCCCTGCAGGTCTGGCTCATCCTCCAAGAGAGAGCCCTGTGCATAAAGCGAGATAATATCCGGGTCTACAGACTGGCTGCTGGAAAGATGGAAGATAACCAGGGGAGGTTGCCGCTGAGCGGTCTGACTCTACTGGAGCTGTACTGGCAGGCAAATTGGAAAGAAGACCACGAATGGCTGACAAGAGCTGGACCTGTACATTCTCAACCCCTTACAGATCTCTAGGGGCAGAGGCAAGGCTATGTGTAGGGGAATATAGCTCACCTGATGCCCTCCTTTTCTCACGTTTGTGAGAGGACTTCCGCTTTCGCTTCAGGGACTGACCCTCAGCGCTGGGTGCCTGTTCTTGTCCACAGGAAGGATTGTGCCCCTGGCTGTGCAATGTCACGTAAACCAGCCCTGCAGGCTCTCTCCTCCAGTGACAGGTCAACTGCTGCTGGGCATGGATCCTCCACGTCTTGGAGGAGATGTGCTTAGCCCAGACACAAGGGACACTCACGGTGGCCATCACGTGAGTCCAAGCCTATCCCACAATAACAACAAGCGTGGGAGGCCATACTTGTAGTCGCAATATGGAAAGTACTAAAGAGGGGAAAACTTACCTCTCTCACCACAGCCGCAAAGGGGAAAGTGAACACCCCTCTAATGCGCACAGTAGCTAAGGGGAGAAATGACCCAACTTACCGCGAACAGCAGCTAAGGGCCAAACAATGTAGCACAATGGTAACAGTGGCTAACAGAGACAGATGTATAATTGTATAATATATAATTGTGTGGTAGGCTATATAACACAGGCTAAAGCAGTAAAAATTCTGCTAATTAAATAATACAAACACAAATACTGTTCATACAGTGTTTTATAAATATTAACAAAACTGCCCACTTCTGGGCTACAAAAAATCACAAGCCTAACTTTGCTCCAAAGACAGGAGTAGGCTGTAATTCAACAAATTATTTAACAGTACACCATCAACACTGCCCCTTTAAGGGAAACTTAGGATAAATGCCTAAACAACTTTATTTCCCAACCCTACACGCGAACGTGAGGGGGAAAACAAAGCCCAGCCGCCTACAGACGGCAACAAACTTAATAGGAGAAACCAAAAATTCTTACCGTGGCTTTGGCGTTCTCTTGCAACACGATAAAGGCTATTTCGAAGTGTTCAACGTAACTTTAACTTGCACCTGCAGTGACATAGGCAGTAAAAGTTAGCACAACTGAAACGCGATGCAGCCTAAGCTACTCGCTGATACAACAAAGGGGGTCGTTAAACAATCCTCAGGGGCTCAAGGCGCCTGCACAACAATGTGACGGATTAGAACCCACAACTTTTCGAACTTACCGGTCTCAGAATCGAGGCGAGGAAGGAAAAGAGGAAGAGGCGTTTCTCCCGGTAACGCTTTATGCTGCGGGTTCAGCCTCCAGAGGTCAGTCACATGACATTGTTGACATTATGGCCTCGGAACAGGTGCCAGGATGGCATCATTCGATATAGATCTTATGAATCGTCAGGAATTGACATGAGTTCAAGTCTCTCATATGCCTGACCTCATGCATGCACAACACATCAACTAAAGCATTACGGTGGGTAAGCATGATAATTATGATTACCATGGGGATCAATAAAGTATCTATCTATCTAGATATCTATCTATTACATGAATTTAAGGTTAATTATAAGTATATATACTCTGTTGATCCCGTGAGGGAAATTTGGTCTCTGCATTTATCCCAATCCGTGAATTAGTGAAACACACTCAGCACACAGTGAACACACAGTGAGGTAAAGCACACACTAATCCCAGCGCAGTGAGCTGCCTGCAACAACAGCGGCGCTCGGGGAGCAGTGAGGGATTAGGTGCCTTGCTCAAGGGCACTTCAGCCGTGCCTACTGGTCGGGGTTTGAACCGGCAACCCTCCGGTAACAAGTCCGAAGCGCTAACCAGTAGGCTGCCCCAATTACTCATGAGTTCACATGTTTGTGGCCCCTCAACTAAAGTGTAAACAATGGCATGTGTTTAGAGATCTGCACAATTTGTGTTCAAATCAGAATTTAAGTAGTGATGACCACTTTTTTTGGCAAAAAAAAAAATCATGATCATTCTTAATAAATCATTAATCATAAAGATGTGCCCACCATACTTAATGATTTAGTTGATGTGTTGTTCATATATGAGGTCACAAATGCAAGTGTGCTGATAGAACATTTGGGCCCTATTACAGACAATAATTCTGGGCCCAGACCCACTGCCAGTCTCAGTTGAGATTTGAGAAGCCGTCTGGTGTCAGCCAGGCTAAATCTATTTCAAACAAAACAAGTCTTTGGAGGAATTCCTATCAGACAATTTGGGTAACACTTTATTATAATAACTACACACTATTAAGCATTTGTGAACTATTATTAAATGCTTTGTTCCTTATTTTTAAAACATTGATTTAACGTTAATTCTCAGTAAAGCATTTGTACACACAGTTATGAATGTTTAGTAAATAAGCCTTTAAGAGTGTTATTATAAGGTGTTACTGCCAATTTTGTTTAGTTCTATATTTTGTGTGTGTGTGTGTGTGTGTGTGTGTGTGTGTGTGTGTGTGTGTGTGTGTGTATCCACTGGTGATTCAGCCTCTGTCTCTGTGTTTTAGTTGTCTGGTATCACATGCCTTTGAAATAACAAATAGAGCTCAGTCACTGCCCTTGCGTGACAAACCTTAATAAGGATGCTTAGAGTACGCATCTTGGCAGGCTTGTGTTTGTGTGTGTGTGAGAGAGAGAGAGAGAGAGAGAGAGAGAGACAGAGAGAGAGAAAGAGAGAGAGAGACAGAGAGAGAGACAGAGAGAGAGAAAGAGAGAGAGAGAGAGAGACAGAGAGAGAGAGAGAGAGAGAGAGAGAGAAAGTGTGTGGGTGCCTACACAAAAGGAATAGGTGGGACAGGGATACACTTACATGCTTTTTTGTCATGTGACCTTTACTCTCTAGCAATGCGATGTGTATGTGTCTATGGTGGAGGTATTTTTTCGCGTAGGCGAAATGTTGTGTGAGTGTGTGTGTGTGTGTGTGTGTGCGCTCACGCTCGCTTCCTGCTCTCTGGTCAACCTCCCCATTTTGCCCCATGGATGATTCATAGTGCCCTACCTTGTTTGTGATGTATGTGCACGTTTTTGTGTGTGTGTGGCCCACTTACTTCACCCTGAGGTGGAGAGGCAATACAGGACCATTATAGCCATCATCATCATCATCATCATCATCATCATCATCATCATCATCACCATCATTACCATCTTCATCATCATTCCATCAGGTCAAAAACAGACAGAAATAACCAAGCGAATGGTACATTGACATCTCCTTTGGAAATTAAAAGTGTGATTTAATATTCAGAATTCCTCGGCATTTCACTCTTTTATTCTCATTCAGTCCTAAAGGTGGAGCTTTCCCTGGATGCTGGAGCAAAGGAGGCTGCTACCTGAACTCAGTTGGGAAGAGTGAAGAGTGAGAGTCTGTGTGAACGGCCTTTGAACGAAACAGGAGACATCAATCACCGTTGTTTGCATCTAACTTTCTAAAGTCAATCTGACAATCAAATCGACAGTGTAGATAAAAAATAGCTGATGAAATTACTAAAATGAATGATGTAAAAAAAATGTACTCAATATTATTTTGACATATTTAAAGAGTTTAAAGGAAAGCGTTCAGACAAGAGCTAAAGAGTATTTTAAAATGGGCAAGACCTGGTTTTATCATAAAAGGGCTTTTGTGCAGAAGCAGTAGACTACAGCAGGATATGCAAGGCTTCCAGAAAACGTCTCTGCTACATAAGCTTGGAGTCAGATGGCTGCCAAAAACACCAAGCTCTCTCACTGAAGGACACAGAGCCCGATCATCAAGGTTACTGTTTGAAATGGCAAAAATATGTCAAGTGCCCTACATGTAGAATCAGTGCTCACTGTGGCAGATTGGACAATATTACACCATCACTCACTGAAAGATTATAGATTTTTTTGAAAAACAGCTAACTATTTTATTGAATATATATTGGAAGAGGGATTTGAGGTGGAAAGAGAGCGTGTGTGTTTGAGAGTGTGTGTCTGTGTCTGTCTGTCTGTGTGTGTGTGTGTGAGAAAGAGAGGGAGTATGAGAGCAAATGTCTGGGCTAGTTAAGACATGTTTGAGGTATAGCCTCCAGACAGATACAGGGTGTTTGTGTGTGTGTGTGTGTGTCTGTGTCTGTGTGTGTGCATGCTTGTGCGTGTGTGTTTGATTGGGCCACTAAGCCACCCAGACAAACTATCTGCCGCTAAGCCCTAGGCACACACACACACACACACACACACATCTCACGGAAAGCCACAGATAGCAAGGAGAGGTTGGCGTGAGAAGGGTTTGATAAGCCACTGCTTCTTGGAACATCTCTAGAATTTTCGGCCCGTGTTGCATGTGTGTGTGTGTGTGTGTGTGTGTGTGTGTGTGTGTGCGTGCGTGACGTGCATATTCAGTGTTTGTGTTTGTATGCTTGCCTGAGTACGGGTTCACTGTGTCAGTGTGTCATGGCTGTCAGTTGGGTCTCAAATTGGATACGTGTTTCAAGTGGGGGTGGCAGATGAAACATACATTAATTGTAGAAGGACAAATTGCAGCCAAAGAAACAGTCGTAACTATTTAGAAGTGTACAATGTAGGCCTATTCATCTATCTGGCACAAAATCTGCAACGCGTCCTTGTCATCCCAACACCACAAGATTTGATAAACCCTTGCCCATTCTTTCAGCACTTCCCTGGAAGCTTGCTTTGAAGCCCAGTCTATAATTTTGTGCATTGTGTGGTTTTTTGAACACTATCTTTGTTGCCAGATATAGAAAGATAGTTTCCTCCACTGAACAGAACTGCTTATTATGACTAATTATACACTGTCATCCCCAAAGACCAGAATTTACAGCAACATTTTAACATCACCTCTTTGTCAACTTGTCAGCAGGCTATTTACAGATTATGTTTTATGGCAACCAGACAGACCCAGGCTAAGGAAATTCAAATAAGATAGTCGATGAGATGAGATGGTCTGTGTGTGTGTGTGTGTGTGTGTGTGTGTGTGTGTGTATGGGTGGGGGTGGGCGTGGAAAGACTCACAGAGATTAGCCCAACCCTGGACCAGTGAGTGAGATTAGAAGCGAATCTGTTAAGAGGATTCAGAAAGGAGAGAGTGGAACTGCACATAGTACCGTTTCTATGCTGATTCACATGGTTTTGGAATAATAATAAGCTTTATTTGTAATAATAATAATAAGCTTTATTTGTATAGCACCTTTCATACACAGAATGCAGCTCAAAGTGCTTTACATTTGGAGCATGTAACACAATAATAGAGTCAGTCAGTCATTATCAATCACTTTCACTTTTCTTCATTGCTGTGGACGTTTATGATCCAATCAGCAACATATCAGAAATATAGAAAATAACACGTCATAAGACTGGCAGCCTTAACCCTTTACCCCCCACAAGCACGCAATATGGCAACTGTGGCAAGGAAAAACTCCCATATTCCAGGAAGAAACCTTGAGCAGAACCTGACTGAATAGTAGCTCTTATTACAGCAGATTATGATAATTGTAGAGGCTAATTTACAGATCCAATGGACTGTCACTATTCCAAGTAATTGCTCCACACCCAAAACATGGGATTGCCTTCTGGGACAATAAAGTTAATCTAATCTAATATGTGTATCCTGCCCTTATATTCCAGCTTTGAATATAAGGGCAGATTGTATGAAGGATATCCTTCATAGTGATGTGGCAAGCTATAATGTAAGAGACACACACACACACATACACACATACACACACACACACACACACACACAGAGAGAGAGAGAGAGAGAGAGAGAGACACACACACACACACACAAACACACCATAGAGAGAAAAAAAGACAGAGATTCAGGAACAACAAAGTGATGTGGCAACCTAGAATGTAAAAGACACACACAGAGAGAGAGAGAGAGAGAGACAGAGAGAGACACACACACAACACACCATAGAGAGAAGGAGAGACAGAGGTTCAGGAACACGTCCCAGAAGTACATAACCCTATAACCACGTGCGGTTCAGCAACAGTTCGGAGGAAGAGACTGACGAATGTAATTCCTGACACCTCAAATTACAGGTAAATAACTCAGACCGTGTTCCAATTCTGCAAAGGTGTGAGTTCCTCTTTTATGATGTGAACTTATGAACTTGTGTGGTTTGTGAGTGCACTTTTGTGTAGGAGTGTTCAGTGCATGCATGTGTGCAAGAGATGGAGAGAGAGAGAGAAATGGCAAGAGATAGGCCTACAGCCTACACCTGGATATCCTGACTCTATCAATAAGCAGGGTAGGAGAGTGGGGCTGGCAAGCACACACACAAGGCCAGTGGAGATGCTTTTATTGATATTGAGACATTGAAATCTCGAGATATTGAAATCTTGCTGCAGTATTTCTAGGGTGGTAGTTATTGGTGCCCCTATCAAGAGCTAGCGTGTCGGTTGGTTAGGTAGCTGGTCGGATCATAAACGGCCACAGCAATGAAGAGGAATGACTAAAGTATATATGATATTGCTTGGTATGTTGATATGTTGCTGATCGGATCATAAACGGCTACATCAACGTAGAGGAATGACTAAGAAAATTGCTGGTACTTGCCCTCATCAAGGGCTTGTGGTTTGTCTGGTAATGTCGCTGATCGGGTCATAAACGGCCACAGCAACGAAGAGGAATGACCATAGAATTTGCTGGTACTGGTCGGTGCCCTCGTCAACAGTTTGCATTTTGTTTGTAGATGTTGCTGATTGGATCATAAACGGCCACAGCAATGAAGAGGAATGACCATAGAATTTGCTGGTACTGGTCGGTGCCCTCGTCAACAGTTTGCATTTTGTTTGTAGATGTTGCTGATTGGATCATAAACGGCCACAGCAATGAAGAGGATTGACTGAAGAGTTTGTTGATATTTGTTGGTGTCCACATCTTGAATTTCCCCTTGGGGATCTATCTATCTATCTATCTATCTATCAAGGGTTTGCAGTTTGTCTGGTTATGTTACTGATCGGATTATAAACAGTCACAGCAATGAAGAATGACCAAATCATTTGTTGGTAGAGAACCCATCATACGTAACGCCGGATACCACTGTTGAGCGCTCTGGTGGTGTCATGGGCCTACTTCAATTAAACATCCATGAAGGAAGGTGCCTGCATGACAACCACAGTGAAATGCTCTTGAGGGTTCTTCTGTTGGTGATGTTTTTGTTAGTGATTTGTGAGTTGTTAGTGATTTTGGTTTTGACAGTAAATAGGCTCGGTTGTCGATTGGCCGCTGTGTGAAATCCCTTACCTATAGCACTAGGAATTTAACATTTCTCCTGTGTTATATTTGAAATTACAACAATAATTCTGTTTCATTTTAATACTGTATTATGCAATGTGCTCATTGAAATCTGTGTTCCCCCGATACCCAAAAACTCATAAGCTATTGCCAAAGTGCTATAATCAAATCAGATTAGAGTTTTACTTTCTGAATGCACTTTAGGTACACAATCAAGGACATTACAGAGGGATAGCAAACATTCACAGTGGTCAAATTCATTCAATCTATTCAAGAAAACCAAAGATACAAAACTTCAGCCATCGGTCACAGTTTATTTAGTCATTTCTCCATGTGCTGAGCATTACACAGACTTGAGAAACAGAAGTGTGTGTGTGTGGGTGGGGGCAGAACTGGAGACTGCCAAAAAGCCAAAAGGCCTGTCCAACACAAACATCTCGAGATGAAACCCAGAGCCAAACACACAGCATGTGGCAGCCACCATTGAGCCAGGGTTCCCAAGGTTACCAAGGAGGGATTGTTTACATGAGGTCAGAGCACTTCCTGAATGAATTGACTGAAAGGATATACATATAACCAGGGGTTGTATACATGCTGAACAGCTTTTCCATACATACACCAAAAAACATGCAAGTACACACACACACACACACAAAAGGACTGAGGAGATACTGAGGGATAAAGAGGTGATGGCTTTTCCTCCTGACCATATACAGGACTAATCTGAAGACAATTCTCACATACGACTCTGATTGTATAAAATATTTCTGAAATGTTTAACATGGCACAAATTACAGTAAATGTAATAATTTGTGTACCTTTATTCAAGTATTACATGTTTTGTAAACCTATTATTGATTATATCACATTTTAAAAAAGAAAACATACTGTATTTGTGTCAAATAATGGTGTGTATTATTTTGTACGCTTCTGGAATTAACTAATTTATCAATACATTTTTTGATTTTTTTCTCAAAGATAAAGAGCAGTGGTATGCATAGGACAGTGCCAACAATGCACAATAATATTATTTATTAATGTTCTACAATTATTATTTAGTATTATTTCATTTTATATTCATATTCATATGAATAGTGCAGAAGTATGCTGGGCAATTTGTGGGATATGCAGATATACAAATAATTTAAAAAGCAGCTTAAAATGTATTATCACTTTAAATAATGTGTAGTAATCAACCCACATTGTGCTCTCTGGTATTTAACCTTCAAGCTGATGCATTTTACTGCAATCAAATTTGGATAGGCAAATATTTGTATCTACATTCTTAAAGATAAGTAAGGGATAATGGACGACACGGGGGTCTGTTCACAGAAGTTAATGCACGGTCGAGGTTGTAAAACGGCCCCGACGCAAAGCAGTATTTTACTTAGCCTGCTGTCATCCATCTAGCTAAAAGCCACCTCCGTCATATGCTACAATGTTGCCATGTTCTGAACGTCTGCATTTTACAGCTCAGATGCAACGTGACGGTTCATTTAAACTTCACAACGAGTTCGGCGAATTAATATACAAGTGTGATACGGCCCACAAAATGGATCTTCTTCATAGGTGTGCAAATAACATACAGTTAATGGTCGTTCTAAATTACGTAGGACAATGGGAAATTCAACCAAGCAGTGAAATAAGAACAATACAATTATTTTCTGTCACCTTTACCGATCACCTTATCCACATAGGGCTAGGACTGGTTGATGATAGTGCAAAAGTAAGGGCTATTAGTGGGGATGATCTATTATTTTACCAAAAGTAATCCATGACACATTCGCCCTCGTCCACAGTCAGTTCATCTTCTTACTGTTGTTGTCACCACCTTCCCCCTCTCTCCTCCACTCCCTCCCTCTCTCCACCTCTCTGTCCACCTCTTCACTCCACATCAGCCTCGGCTTCCTCGCCGTCGGCGGCTGCCAGCTCCTTCTCGGGCAGCAGTCCGTACTCATTAAGGAAGGACTCCACGTCGGTGGCGAAGAACTCCTCGTTGAAGTTCTGCGTGATGGCCAGGAAGTTGCCCAGCAGCTCGCCCGCCTTGTAGACCAGCAGTGCCGGCAGCACCTCGTCAGAGAAGCGCTCGCCGGCGCCGGACGCCTCCACGCTGATGCGGCAGAACTTGACCGTGGGGTACTCGCCGGCCAGGCACTCCAGGCAGCCGTTGAGTGCCTCGCAGCCCTTCACGCCGTCCTTAAAGATGTGCACCACCACCACCGTGTTGTGGTGCTCCTTCTCAATCACCTCCAGGAAGGCCTCGCCGTCGGCAAGGTCGTGCACACCCTCGAAGCGCGGCCCGAAGCTCAGCCGCTCGTGCATCTCCTGCATGCAGTGCTTGCGGTAGCGCTTCAGGCACTGGTCGTCCGCCATGTCCTCTTTAATCAGCTCGTACTCCTGCATGCTCATCTGGACAGCGAAGGGTAGAAGAAGGGAGAGAAACGAGGATTGATTCATCCAGACAGAACAAGTATAAGTATATATACTCTTTTGATCCCGTGAGGGAAATTTGGTCTCTGCATTTATCCCAATCTGTGAATGAGTGAAACACACTCAGCACACAGTGAACACACAGTGAGGTGAAGCACACACTAATCCCGGCGCAGTGAGCTGCCTGCAACAACAGCGGCGCTTGGGGAGCAGTGAAGGGTTAGGTGCCTTGCTCAAGGGCACTTCAGCCGTGCCTACTGGTCGGGGTTCGAACCGGCAACCCTCCGGTTACAAGTCCGAAGCGCTAACCAGTAGGCCACGGCTACCCCATGAGATAGACAGATGGACAGAGAGGCGCAAGGGATGATACTATAACATCTCGTTGTCACAGATTATGTCTGGTGTGGTGAATGCTGATTGACATGATGATTGGTGTGTGTGTGTGTGTGTGTGTGTGTGGGTGTGTGTGTGTGTGTGTGTGCCCACCTTGCGGTTGAGGCCTCCTCGTGCCTCATCTTTGGGTTTGTGTGGTGAGCTCATCTGCCTCAGTAGCTCCCTCTTCTGGGGGGGCAGGGCCTCTTGGTCCATGCTCTCCAGCTTGAACCGCCTCCAGTCATTGATCACACCCTTGGGGCCTGCAAATGAACACATAGACAGATCAGAGTTCGGCCCTCTACTCGCCTGAACCTGAACTGCCACAACTCAGATGTGCAGACAGCGGCTACGTTTCCATTCACACCATATACTGTTTTTATTCATAATAATGACAATATTCCGATGCCATAACCCAAATAAGGTCATATTCGGAATACTAAAAACCGGAATAACACCACTGGCATATATGCCTCTTTTAACCGGAATTGTAACACATCAGACGGAAAATGCCCCTTTTGGAATACTAAATTCTATCTATATTCGTGCAAGGAATTTTGGTAGCTTGCTTTGATTCCCTAACACTTTGTAAACATAGCAAAAAGTGTGGCAAAAGGTTTGCACTTCTTAAGTGAATACGAGGTCAATTTATGTATTAAATCCTGAAAGTTTAAATGTCAAGATTGAATTTATCGATGGGTGAAAGTATCGTAATGCGCCACGACACAGGATTTGCACGCACTGCTGACAGATGAAGAATCGGTGAAAACCCCTCAATCAAAGCAGTGTATTATAAGGCTAAAATGCAAAACAATAGCAGCTCTAATCTGGCCAAATTCATATGCTGATTAACATGTAAACGGGAATATTCCGTTTCTGCTTCACATGGAAACATCTTATTCTGAATATTGCCATAACCAGAATATGTTACTTAATCTGAATATGCATGGAAACATACTCAATGTGTCACAGTGTTGTGAGAAAAATCTGTTCAAAAACAACCACAGGCCAAATGGTTGAGGTGGTTTTGAGGTGACTTGCTAATTGCCTCACAGTGTGGATACATTTGTTTAGTGTGTGTGTGTGTGTGTGTGTGTGTGTGTGTGTGTGTGTGGTTTTAGAAAGCAGAATTTGAATGCATAAACAGAACCTGATGGTCAGGATTTCTAACATAAATTGTTTGTGTAAACACTGTCCTGATACCCAACTGTTCAACCTGGAGTTTGAATTGAATCACTAAACACTGGTATTACGGTATTGGAGTGTTACGGAAAATGCCACATTTCTACTGTAATTGCTGTTTTTCTTCTTTTGACATTACCAGATTGTTTTGGTATGAAAATAACAGTGACTAATGTTTGTTGGGAAACAAACAGCAAGTCCAAGGAAAAGTCCTCAAGCTATTTGTCCTACAAGTGCCCGCTGAGGGGATCCAATCAGAGGATTAAGGCAAATGATTGTCCCTGAGGACCATTTGCCAGCTATGTGTCTGGCAATCTCGCTGAGATAATGCATGGCAGCAACCTCAGCCATTAACCTTTCGCATGCTAATCTCCCAACAAGATGCATTAGCTATGTTGCTTAGCTACATGTTTACAATTTAAGACACGTGTCTCTGCTATATATACAGATCTTGTGGTACATCTTGTAGTGGGACACTCGTGCATACGTTTAGCTACTCTCCAGGTCTGGTCTGGTGGTGTTAGTGAAAATAGCAAACATGAAATGCATTTTGAAATGACAATCAAATAGTTGGCTTGAATTCTCACCTGTTTGGGTCACCTCGTCCATGTCCTCGGCCATGTTGTCTGTGGATAGTTTACCTGAGAAGGCATGAGCAATAGAATCAGAGGTTATTCAAGTATTCGTGCGGATCTTAGCAATAGAGTCAGTGGATGGGTGAAGCTGAAGCTGACAGATTTATGTTGACAGGTGGCTGTGGGCAGCAGCATGAGGTCTTAGTAAGTAAAGTTCCCTACTCACTTCTGTGTGGTGGTAGAATAGGAATGAATATTTCTGCACTGTAAACTGACCACTTCTAATACCTCTCCTTATTAGCCGAGTAGCCTGTTTCAAAGGTTAATCCATTTGTTGGCATGTGTGAAGTTCTGACAATTCAAGTACAACATAAAAAAATCCACCTCATATATTTGAGGGGCATGTGGCATGCATGTGCCATCTAGCCTTGTGTAATCTCTGTTGTGTGCTAGCCCAGTGTTCTACCTGTCTAACTACACTACATGGACATGAAAGATAATGAATCACCTTAATGAGATCTACAAAATACACTGTAATCACAAAGCCCCCAATGTAGGGCTGCTAGTCCATAGAAACACCTCTGATGTCTATGGATATGCTAGTCCTTTATTGAATACCTTTCTTAAACCTTACACGTTTTTATGAAAATGCTTGTAGCATGATGTCTACTCTAATGTCATTGTAAGGCGATGATTTTAGCCAAGCCTGTCTTGAGCTGTCCTTACAGTATAATCCCTATGCTTCTGGTTTAATTCGTTTAAATTAATTAAACGATAGACACCGCCAGCAGTTCTGTTGGCACTACATGGAGTACCACTGAAAAGCACTGGAGAATTACATTGGTGTTTTCAAGTGTTATCACATTCTATCTCATCACCACGACAACACATTGCATCACTTACACCGCCACACCTTGTTACAGACAAAACACATTACGTAATTATGAGTGATTCATGCCATAGCCCACAAGAGGGAGGGTTTAAGGAGCTGCTTGGGACTCGGGATTGGCCTTCGGTGGCGTTGCCTAGGCTGAGGTGGATTTGCAGTGGACCTCAGTGGATTAGGGTCTGAGTGGATTAGCTCACTTCACTAGCACAGGTGACGGCATCTCACAACAGGAACCGGTTGTCGTTGCAGCGATACCGTCACAGCCAGAAATGGAAAGAAGGGGAAAAAGCACAGCTGCCCTGTCTCATGGCACTATCCCTTATATTAGAAAAGAAAAATAATCAATCAACTTTCTAAGTGGAAATTGTTAATAATCTAATCTATGAGGAAATGATTCCACTTTCATTCTGCATCTTCAAAGTAGTTTATGAAATGATCCCCATGTCAAGAGTTAAGTATTACAACCCTTGCTGCTAAATGAGTATTTATGTGTTATTGTCACCTAATGTTAGATGTGACTCCTCCATGAGCAACAAAGTGGTATCAGTGTGTTTCTTAATCTCTCTGAACCTTTTGTCTGCATGGAGACAGATGGCTGAACAGCAGGCCGCGGGTCTGTGTCAGCCGAGAAACAGAGAGTGCAGTAAAGACCATTCAAACCCTCCGTTAAACCGATTGTGTGAAAGTGGCTTTTAAGACAATGCATTCCAAACCCATTCTGTATACCTTTCTCTAGTAGGTCTACCACTGGTAAGAACTCCTCAGCTAATCAAACCACAAGCCCAATTTCTTGGCTACATGTCCATTGTTGCGTTATTGCATGCGTTACTGTGAAGCATCCACACCCACACCCTCTTATCTGCCTGAAGTAGTGTCTGCTCTGAGATGCATCCATCTCTGTTGGTTGGCCTCCCTCCTGCTCTATGCTGCTGTTGGCGTGTGAGCATGCAGGAGCAGACCCATCAATCTTCCTCTGCTGTCTTGGTTTTAGTCGCGCTAATGGGTTTGGACCCCCAAGGCCCAGAGCTTTCCAGGTGGTCACTGGCAGCATTTTACAAATTTTTTTGGTGTTTTTTTTTTTTTACTTTGAAGGGGGTGGGGGGTAAACTGTGTTTGACGTGCTTCAACAGGTAAAAGATTGATGGAGAGCTGAAAGGCACACTTTCTTTTTTGCTTCGCTCTACCTCCAAGTGAATAAAAAGAAGGTTCCAGAAGGAGGTGTCTTTCTGAAGAATGGTAATTGTTGTCATCGAAGTTTGTGGGAAGTCACTGGCTCACCTGTGAAGGTGAGTTTTCTAACATGGCTCACCTGAGCTAACGTTGGGTGACATCTGTCCCAATGTGTAAGAGGAACTTTTGTCATCGTGTGTGTCATGGAAGAGAATGATGCACAGAGGCTGTAAACGTGCGTGTGTGTGTGTGTGTATTTGTGTACTCATTCTACCGACCAATAGGGGACTATGGGTTGATTGCACACCAACCAATAGGGGACAATTGAATGAGTGGGGACCTAAAACCATAGTCCCCACCAGGATAACAGCTATACATGATAGCAGCTGTCATGCTAACATACCTAGCATCAATATCTCTGAAAGTTTTCATCGTCCCCAAAAGTTCTGATTTTGTCCGAATGTGTGTGTATGCTGAAGATCGAAGCTTAGGAGTGAGACACCTTTGGTCAGTGGCTGTATTGCAGGTGTGTAAACTATGCTGCAGGCTCCACCCCAATGACATCGTCTGAAGTCAGGTTCCGCCTACAGAAGTGGGCATTGTCACATGATGTATCAGGTGACCATAAGCCACCAAGAAACCAGGAAAAGACCGTTACTGGAGAACAGCAAAGGAAGTTTACCCATAGGCTAAGGTTACTAGCCTATTAGACATGGTGAAACCAAGTATATTACCTCTATATTGCCATATTCAACAGAATCTTCATAAAAAGCCTGTTTCAAAGTTGTGTTTTATCTATGGCCTATGATAAACCTGGTTTAACGGGTAAACTAACTTTAAAGTTTGCCTAGATTTGTGTGTTAACGCCACTCCTTCCAGCAACATGGCCATCTTAGTTTAATTTTCATGTCATTGATTACTTGTTTGCACAAATTAATGAGTGATTATTCAACATGGGCTTCAAGTAGGCTACTTTACAGGCCTAGCCTACTATTACTAGAGTATTACTAGATTACTACGTTTGAAATCGTCTGTGTTACGTTCGCTAATTGCATAGTATTCAAGCACTTCTCGACTAATGTCCCCATATAGACTATAGGACCCCCCCCCCCAACATTTTGGCGGTTTGGCTGCACTCCCTTTTCCACTCTCGCACTCGCGGTCTCATCAGACTCAAGTCCCCAAATAGACTATACGAACGGATCCCCCCACCCCACCCCAGATGCTTTTGGCGGGCTCAGTTTTACATCCATATTACTAGGCTATATCAGCATTTCTTGTATTCCATAGGTTTAGTCTAAAACATTTCTAATTGAGGATACCGGAATATAAATAATTAATTAAAATAAAAATGTATTAATTTTGGTTATTTTATTTCAAACAACGCAAGAGATTCACGTCCAATCAGCAGCGATCTATCCCACAACGTCTTTCTTCTACAACAAGAAGTACTTTGGCAAGCGCCATTTTGATGAAACCAGGAGTAGGTGAAAGTGGAGGAGAGGACACGTGTGTGCTGTAACTGTAAGTTTATGTTCTGTCTTGTATTGCTTTATACTTGAGAAACATATTTTTGCTAGAAGAGCAGGGTAGTTCTTGTTGCTACGTTATAATCGCATTAACGTTAATGTTAGTTACTGGATACGAGTCTAACACCACTCCGCTGGTACTACGGTAGTAAGTGTTGAATTAATGCGATGTATAACGTTATACTTTTACTTTTGACGGCTTTGATCCTCGAAGCCTGCATGCTTAAACCATGTAACGTTTCAGCAAGCCTACCAAATGTCATTAAGATGGCAAGCAAACGAAGTTCCGCACGTTAGCAAATTACCTACAAATAGACGTTAGCATAGATGGTCTAACAGGGGACATCTCTGCACGTTGGCAAGTTCACCTAACGTTGCCTGACAAAACCAGACAGCATGCTAATGAAGTAAACACGTTAGCAAGCTAACAAAGTTATCTAAAAAGTAGAGACCTTGCTACTGTTAATAAGTCAATACTTTAGCGAGCTATCATAATGACAAAATAGCTTAACAGCCTAGTTATACAGACATTAGGCTAACGTTAGAGATATTAAGTTGTTTTCCCCCCATGATGTCAGTCTTATATTCTTCTATTATTATCTCCTTAGATTACTTGTTGAGCATGTGAAATGACAAGGTAAGCATTTCAAATTTGTATTCCTATGGTCATGCTTAGTCCAGACTAAATTTGGGCTAACATATTGATGTATAATATGTATTAGACTATTATTAGTGTAATGGTGTAAAATGCATGCTTTTCTTTTCTATTGCACAGTACCAACTCGGAGAGGTTCTTAAAACGGATTTTAGTTTTGCGCCAGCATCACTCAAAGTGTGAATCCCTGTATGATAAAATGGTATAGTTAACAGCTACACTCTCATTAGTTTGCACATCACAGTAATGACAATTCTCTAAATAAATTGTATATGGGATGAGGCAAAATTGTAATATAAGGATGATGATGTTCTTATTTAATCAATAATAGACCATTTAATGCAATGAACTGCTGTAGACCCAGGACTTGGAGATGGAGGCATACTGTAGATGACTGTTACTGTTTGCCTGTGTGCCATGTGAAGAAAGAGCAATCATTATTGTTCATATGCAATAAAAACATTCTTGAGAAAATGTCTTATGGGCATGAATAGTGGAATTAAATGATCATTTCATTGCTTATATGTTTGTTACAGGCAACCATGGGGAAGCAGGAGAGCGATGCAGAATCGAGATACAAAACGGAAGGCCCAAAAAGAACAACAAAAGCACGAAATGTAAGTAATTTACATTCTAAACATGTTAAATCACCCAGTGTTTACTCCAGGAGACGTGTTGTGTGCTACAGGTGTGAACACAAAACTCGGAAATATGTTTGGACCTGATTCTCCTTATATTGTCCGGTCTTATGTGATGGCTATATATTTGATTCTCTGTATATTGTCTGGTAATATGTGATTGCTATATACACTATATTTCCAAAAGTATTGGGTCACCTGCCTTGACCCCGATATGAACTTCAGTCACATCCTATTCTTAATCCATAGGGTTTAATATGACGTCTGTCCACTCTTTTAAGCTATAACAGCTTCAACTCTTCTGGGAAGGCTTTCCACAAGGTGTAGGAGTGTTCCCAGAAGAGTTGAAGCTGTTATAGCAGAAAATGGTGTCATATTAAGCTCTATGGATTAATAACAGGATGTGACTGAAGTTCATATGGGGGTCAAGGCAGATAACCCAATACTTTTGGCAATATAGTGTATATATTTGATGTCCTCCTATGTGTTCTTGTCCTCCACAGAACAGTGCTTCAGAATTAGTTCCAGAGCTACAGCGAACGGAAAGTGTGTTTGTAAGTGATAATATAAGACTACTTGACCCAGTGAAATATGGGAGAACAAATTGTGTTTGTGTATTTGTTGTACAATGTTGTCTTGATGTTAATGAATGAGTTATGTTTTATCATAGATGTGGTGATAGTTTTCATAGTGTTAGTAGATTACATTTCATAGATACTCCTATTACTCTCATTCATGGTATTTGACTTCATCACAGCTTTTTTTTAATATCAGTAAGCAGACTGCAAAACTTTCTAAACATTGCTTTAAAATTAATCTTTGTTTTTCTATCTGAAGCTCACAAAAGAGATGCTGGGCATTCCAAGGGATTCTTTGCCCAGCAGTGAAGATAGTGGCAGTGAGGACGATTATGTTCCGGACTCAAATAGCAGCAGCTCAGAGGAGCCCAGTGATGAGGAACCTGCAAAGAAGGTCAGGCCCAAAGTTTCTTCTGCCAAGTCCAGTGATGAGGAACCTGCAAAGAAGGTCAGGCCCAAAGTGTCTTCTGCCAAGTCCAGTGATGGCACAACAGTAACAACATCCTTTTCTGTCACTGACAATGAGAAGTCTTCAAGTGAGTCAGTAGTTGTAATGAATGTTAAAAAGAAATCAGATGGGTCAAGGGCCTACAGCAAAAGGCATTTTTGTCTTTTTTGTTCAAAGCCTTATGCAAAAATGGCAAGACACTTGGAACATGTACACAAAAATGAAGCAGAAGTAGCTGCAGCTGTTAGATTCCCCAAAAATTCAAAATCAAGAAGAATTCACCTGGACCTTCTGCGCAAAAAAGGAAACCGGGCACACAACATTGACGTGATTCGTGAAGGCTCTGGCGTGATAGTTCCTTGTAAACAAACAAGTGACAGTAATATCAATCCTAAAGATTTCCTGCATTGTTTAAGCTGCCAAGGGCTTTTCAAGAGAAAGTTTCTTTGGAAGCATATGAAAAGGTGCACTTTGGCTAGACAGTGTGGGGTACTCAAACCTGGCAAAAACAGAATACAATCACTCTGTGCAAACGCTCAACCTGTACCAGTGGGAGTAAGTGATAAGTTATGGAAGCTCTTAAGTGAAATGAGTCAGGATGATGTTACCCATGCCGCTAAAAATGACGTGTGCATTGTAAAGATGGGAGAGCAAATGTTTAACAAAATTGGCCATGATCCTTCAAAACACGAATACATTAGGCAAAAGATGAGGGAGATTGGAAGACTGCTGTTAGCAGGTACACGGGAATCCCCAATGAAGACAATGGAGGATTTTATTCTTCCGTCGAACTTTCCACATGTTGTGAATGCTGTGAAGGATGTAGCAGGCTTTGACAGTAACTCCAATTCTTTCAAAATACCTTCACTGGCTTTAAAATTAGGCCACAGCTTGCAGAAGATTGCGAGCATTATTGAATGTAATGCAATGATATCGGGGAAAAAGAAAATTGTTGAAAATGCACAACACTTCAAACAAATTTACCGAACATGCTGGAATGAAAAAGTTTCCTCATCTGCACTGAAAACACTTTCAGAAGCGAAGTGGAACACCCCACAACTGCTGCCATTCACTGAAGATGTTAAAAAAATGCACATGTACATGGATCAATCATCAAGGAACTGGGTTGATCTAGCTGAAGTAACCCTCGCTCAGCTCATACTGTTCAACCGTAGAAGAGAGGGGGAGGTGTCAAAAATGCGCCTGACTGCCTTCACTGCAACTGATGTGCCCTTGCATGCAGATGTAGCTGAGGCTCTAACTGCTCTAGAGAAGAAGCTGTGTGAACACTTCAAAAGGATTGAAATTCGTGGGAAGAGAGACAGGAAGGTCCCTCTACTGCTAACCCCAGCAATGCAGGCGTCCATGGAATTGTTAGTGAAGACTCGTGCATCCTGTGAGGTTCTCGAAAATAACATCTATTTTTTTGCCAGACCTAGACAAGAAACTTTTATTCGAGGCTACAAGTGCATTCACCAGTTTGCAAAGGAGTGCCAAGCCAAATACCCAGAGCGCTTATCCTCTACGAAATTAAGGAAACATGTATCCACACTTTCCAAGGTTTTGAACCTCAAAGATACAGAAATGGATCAATTGGCTGATTTTTTGGGCCACAACATCGCAGTCCACCGCAAGTTCTATCGTCTGCCAGAAGGAACACTACAACTGGCTAAAGTTAGTAAAGTCCTGATGGCCATGGAAAGAGGGTGCTTAATGGACTACAAAGGAAAGAATTTAGACGAAATTGAAATTGATCCCAATGGTAATTATGATGTTCAAGGTTAATGTTAATCTCACTATGATTTATACATTTAGTAGATTTCACAAGTTTCTGATTGGTGTGCTTTAGAAACAATTCCAGAGGAGAGTGACCATTCAGAAAGCGAACTGACAGGCGAAGAACTAAGCCCACCTTCTACATCCTACCTACCTTCAGCTGCTAAGAAACGTAAGTATTAAGGGTAACAGTGTTTCCTCTACATTTATTTCAGCATGGCGGCCCCCCCATTGTTTAATTAATACCGCCACGGTATCAGAATCAGGGCAGACGCACATTTGCTTTTTAAATAATCCTGCGACGTATCCTCCCCTGCTGGCTGCTGCTCACATAGCAATTTAACAATAAGTAGCCTAAACTAGTCAGAGGTTACTATGGCCCGTCCAGTTTCAGTTTACATATTATATATTGTATTGATGTAGCCTATTTAAAGCATTAACTTTCTTCTCAGTGTTTCCTCTTCATTTAGTAGTGCCACTGCTTCAGAATTAGGGGAGACGCAAAATATTGTCTGGAAGCATAGTACTAGTAGGCTAAATGCCCTCCGCTGGCTGCTGAAAATTGCAGTTTAAGAATAAACAGCAATGCTAATCCGAGGTACCTGCCGCCACTGTTAAAAAAAATCTAGCGGAAACACTGGGTAATATGAATGCTTGCAGGTTGTCTTGAAGGTGTTGAACATGATGCTGATTTTAATGTCTGAAACGCAGGTACTTCAAAGAAGAAACAGTGCATGCAATCAGAGGACGAGTCCGAGGATCCAGGTTCAGCTGCTAAGAAACGTAAGTATTAAGAGTAATATGAATGCTTGCAGGTTGTCTTGAAGGTGTTGAACATGATGCTGATTTTAATGTCTGAAACGCAGGCACTTCAAAGAAGAAACACTGCATGCAATCAGAGGAAGAGTCCGAGGATCCAGGTTCAGCTGCTAAGAAACGTAAGTATTAAGAGTAATATGAATGCTTGCAGGTTGTCTTGAAGGTGTTGAACATGATGCTGATTTTAATGTCTGAAACGCAGGCACTTCAAAGAAGAAACATTGCATGCAATCAGAGGAAGAGTCCGAGGATCCAGGTTCAGCTACTTAGAAACGTGAGTAAGGTTTTGTTCATGCCTAACTGATAAATAAATGTCATCGGAGACAGCAGGGGCCATATTCACAAAGAATCTTAAGGCTAAAAGTAACTCCTAACTTTCAGAGAATGCTGTAGCAACATAATTGACATCCCCTGAAAGTCCTCTGCACGTAACTTTAGGTATGGACAAGAAATGTAGCCACCACATCCAAACGATTCGTAAATGTACGTAGCCACCATGTTATTCAGCTATGCCGCGACGACCTATGCGGTACATGCTCACAACGTTGCCACAATATAACTGTCAGCTGGGGAGTAACTCAAAGTATTTTAGCCCTAAAAGTAGCACCTAAGTCTGGGATAGCTTAGAAATAGTCAAGAGGACTCCTAACTCACTAAAACCTTTTCACAAACATTTGGGTAACACTTTACTTGACGGGTGAGTTCATAACACATTCATAGCAGCTGTCATAAACTGCACATAAAGCATTCATGACTGTTTCATGATACATGACTCAATATTCATACCAAACCTTTCATGAATGTGAAGCAAAAAATAAATAAATCAGAAGCAAAAAATTGCTTCTCCTCTTTGCAAACGTGTCTTCATACAGATTCATTTTAAAAAATGTTGTTTGCCCTTCACAAAATGTGTGTTGCAGACAGGACGGTGATTTGTGGTGTGAAATTGTTTGTTTTTTAGGCACATCAAAGATGAAGAGCCAAAGTAAATGTGCTGAAATGAACTCCGATGTTCCAGATGCAGCATCCAAGACATGTAAGTATGATGGATGTTTGTGTTCTGATATGAACTTATGTAGTCCGATCAAAACTAGTGTAGCAAATGATAGGGTTTGTGTTCAAGTAAATATGTTAAACCTGTCAGGAAACTGAGCTAAAATAAATGTATAGGCCTCTGTCTTTATCAAATTAAAACTTGTCAAACAACTTCATCATACAACAATTCATTCATTGTCAGACTTGAAAGACACATAAGTGTGAATATTTTTGGTTAAGCATATTTCATTAGTGTCTTTTTGATATTCTTTGTTGTGATTCTATTTCACAGCCTGCCGCAAGAGAAGACCATGGAGTCAAGAAGAAATCGGCGCTGTTGAGAAGACCCTGATGAAATGTATCACTACAGGCAGAACTCCTGGGAAGGCAGACTGCGTTTCTTGTATCAACTCCGCACCTGAAGCACTTAAGTTCCGTGACTGGATGTCAGTTAAGTTTTATGTCAAAAATCGTTGTGTGTCCTACCAAAGAACCACACAGACCCTTTTATAGCAATTTGATAAGAATGAGTTTGGGGGTGGGAGATGGGAATGTGTTCAGTTTTCTTAACAGGGCTTGAGCATTTCAGAGGACCACATAATACATGCCCTGTACTTACACAGTATTCTTGTTTATATTTTATGTTGGCAGAGGGTCAGCAATGTTTTTGTCATTGGTATTACAGTACATGCACTTTATTTTAACAGTACTTAAATTATTTTAGGTTGGGAGAGGGTCAATTGTGTACTTTCGTTGTTAATACTACATGCTCATACAAACAGGCTTTAGAGGAAAATTAATGATGCTCATGATTGTGATAATGTTGAGGTGTAAAGAGTTGTGTGGGAGAAGAAGGTACGTTGTATCCTTGTTGACGAGGTTCGTTAAAAATATTCTGACGACACATTTTTTTTTATTAATTTTAATATTTCTTTTATTTTCATTATTCACTTGGTATCTGCAATGCCTGAGTAGATATTTTATATTGAGAAGGTATCTGCTTTTTCACATGGTGTTGACTGTAGCATTACTAGCACTTTCAGAAATAATGTACGCTAATAACTATCACAACAATCTACCTCATAACGTTCTAATGAAGTGTGGTTATGCATTCTGGCACTGTGTTAAGCAGCCAATAAATGTGTTGATTGCTACTAATGTTTTTATTTCTTTCCTTTTGTATATACGTATTAGCTTCAACTTGGTGTCATGAGACAGGTCTCACGAGTATTTCCAAAACAACAGTAAATCCTCAAAACCACTCATGGTATTATAGTATAAGATGCATTGCAACTTGAACAAATGTGGTTTACATTACATGTGCTCCTTCAGAATGGTTTTCAGTATATCCAAGAAAATACAGAAGTTGGTCCCCAGATTGCACTGTGCTTGTTGATTACATCACTTGGGTGGGCGTGACTATGGGCGGGGCCAGAGTCCTCACTTTGACCACCTGACACCTGTCCCCTGTGGCTGGTCAGGAGTCAGGTGTCAGACTAACTTCAGGTATGAAGTGTGTATTCTATATTCCAACTGATTTGCTTATTACTGAACCCATATCCAATGCTCCTGTGCAATGCCTTGTCTTTACCATGCTTAGAAAGTGGTGTCCCCAAAAGTGACCGTTCTGTCAGGTGTCCCCAGGTGGTGATAAAGATGGGTATGTGTGCGTGTATGTGTGCAACTGTGTGATTGTGTGTGTGTGTGTCTGTGTTTTTGCGTCACACATCATGTGTAAAGGTAGCACTGTACGTCACTAAGTTTAAACCCGATTAGCTGCCTTCTGAACTCTGGGAAGTAATCAGTCACAGATATAGCTACATTAAATCCCTTTCACACTCTCACACACTCACTCTCACACACACACACACACACAGACAGAGTTTTGTGCCATCACTGTGCACGCATACATAGAAGGACACATACACACATTACACATGCACACTTATACACAGGGGTGTAGTGGTAAAATAAGAGGTGGGTAAACTATGAATTCTAAAACTGATAGTTCCGGTCCTTGATTGTGATTGGCTGAATCGCATTTGATGCCATTGTAAAATGCAGCATAAACATACACCTTGACCGCATTTCGTTCTTTATTACTGCACTACCATAACTTGATACAACTTGACCTCCAGATGCTCAAATTCAATTGTTTCTCTATGAAATGATGCAACTGACCATTACAACGTGCCTCACGTAAAATCAGTAAGATGCAAGCAGGAAAAAAGTGAGGCTCAAGCAGAATAAAAACGAGAGGTGCTAAAAGTTACAAATAATTCAACTTTTCAAATTAAGTTTTTTTTTCCCACAATGGGTTGTTGCTTTGCTGCCTGCCTTAGCTAAGTCAGGGAGCTAGCTATTTAGGCGAGCGTACCTATGTTCCCCGGGTCCTATGTTCCCCGCTTTGTATGGGGCCGGGGAACATAGGACCCTTTTTTAAAACCCTAAACATAACCCTAACCCTGAGGGGGGAACATAGGACCCGGGGAACATAGAGATGAGCCCCTATTGAGCTCATTATAACGTATCATAGCAACAACATGTATGCTGTCAATTTCCTGCTTATATGCTTTTAGCACTCTACTGCTTTGGAATACTTGTGTTTCGGAGGTGAGAAAAGCATATCAGTGTGAACGCTGCCTTTGAATCAACAGAAGCTATCATGGGCCGGCCAGCCAGTGGGAATTAAATGTTTTAGCTGCAAAGACTAAGATTATGGTGTTGACTTAATTTATTAAGTCTGGTTCAACCTGTGAATTGTATTGCCTTTAGAGAGAAAGAAGAAAAGAGAGAGAGAGAGATAGTGTTGTGTGTGTGTGAGAGAGAGAGAGAGAGAGAAAGAGAGAGAGAGAGAGAGAGACATACAACTATGACCTTCAGTTCCCAGGAAACCAACACAAAACAAGATTAACCCTTCCCCAGACTGTCTCCTGCTTTTATCCCGGTATTAGCTTAACTCTGCCAGTTCGCTTTCTCCAATGTCCAACTGTTCACACTCTCTGTCCCTGCTGTATCAGTAGCCTACACCCCTCTTTCAGTGTCTTTCAGTGTCTTAAAATAATGAATGTGAATTCCAAAGACCCAAAAAGGTATTTCATCTACAGTAAGCTTACACTTTTGCGGTTCACTGGTGCACCTGATCCATGCACCTGATTTATCATCATGAGTAAGACATCAATGACAAAAAAAAGCCCAACCCTTCCTGTCCAGTTAGGGACCAGCACCATTCCTCATGCTGTCAAAACAACCCAGTGACCATAGCAACAATGTGTCAAATGCGTGCGTACTCACCATAAATTACTGTAAATAAAGACAGAGGCACTGGTCTGAAACCGAACTGTTTACCATTTGGTCAGCCTTTAGGGCAAACGTTCAGCAACAACTAAAATGAGATTTTGGCAGATCAGTCCCAATGTATTCAAGGCCTGCCCAGCATTGAAGGCTTTAGATACATCGGACTCAAAGTGCACCCACCACAGAAACTGCACCACTGCACCATTGCACCATTGCAACTTGTATCCATTCTCACTGAGAACACTTCCTCTCAGACCTAAGCACCATCTAAAAGTCACACACAGAAGCAAGACTGCAAGACTCATTTTGTGCACTACTAAATGCATCCACTAAATGCATCCATGCAAGCCAAGACTTAAAAGAGGAGGCCTAAACAGCTTTCTGCTTACCTGCCTGGGTGCAGAGATGAGTGAAGGAGTGTGTATGCTTTCTCTCTGGTGTCCTGCTCCGGTCTGTGGAGTGGTCAGTTGGCTCTTAGGGTTATCATATGTGTGTGCATCTGTATGTGTGTGTGTGTGTGTGTGTGTGTGTATGGACATAGAGTGCTCATAGGGGCAGGGCCTCGAAGAGACTTCTTAGAACAGAGATGCTCAGTGCACCTCACAGGAATAGCACACTAAGAGGATTGAAGCCCAAGAATTAGACACCTACACTAAGTTAGAATGGCATGTGATTGAGAGAGAGAGAGAGAGAGAGAGAGAGAGAGAGAGAGAGTGCATGGAATTGAAGGATCTTCGAACGTTTAGCGACTGGTTAGGGCCTATTTTTCACTCATTCACATCTTTTTGTAAGTCCACCACCACCACCACCACCAGTGCACTGTTCTGCTTACCCTCCATAACCCCTCTGCCATCCCACCTATCGGTTCCCATGACCCAGACGGTAGACTAAGGTGCTAATTATACAAAGGTGATGGTGTTTTCCATACTCATAGGGAACACTGATTTAAATGGGCATCTGAACTATACTGTACCTTTGGCTGAAAGCAACTACTGAATGTATAAATTATGGCTGTCAAAAAAAAATGCGTTCATTTTGATCAATTAATCACAGAAAAAAATTAAGTGTTAAAAAATGAACTCTGATTAATCTAGGGCTGCAGCTATCGATTCTTTTTGGAATTGAGTATTCTAATGATTATTTTATCGTATTTTTTTGCGTTATTAAGTGCAATTTATTAATATGCACAACAAATGTCATGCTGTAAACTAGCCCTATAGTCACTTCAAAGTCAATTAAAGGAGAATTCCGGTGTGATATTGACCTAAAGTGTGTTAAAACATGATACCGAGTGTGAACATATGTCTCAAAGCTCATCTCGGCTTGTCCCCTGCACTCAAAATCTGGCGCTAGTTAGCCGATGCTACAAACAGTTTTTCGATGGGGGTGCCTCGGGCATCGGCCTAGCCATGCAAATAAATCACTGTTTTACACCATTTACGAGGCTCAAAGTAGCTCCATACTTCATTGGTAGACTTCCGAAGGCCTTGACATTTAAAACGAGACATTGAGAACCTTGAAAAAGCACTGGTTTACTAAAAAGACGATTTATACAGACAGTATCTTCACGGAGTTTAGCGTTTGCAGCCATCTTGAATTTAGTCACGATAAGTCGAGCGACGAGTATGAATGAACAGGTATGATAAGGGATCAGATTCCAAAAATAATTCCGTGGAAATGCATGGATTCCAGTTGCTGCTACTGGAAGAAACTGGAATCCATGCATTTCCACAGAATTATTTTTGGAATCTGAGTTTTGTAAAAGCAAGTACAATGATAGTACCTGATAGTACATGTTGTTACACAGGTTGTACCACTGTACCTAATTAGGTAGGTACATTGTAACAGCGACAAATTAAAATAAAGTGTTACCAACCTTTATTTTACCAGGAAGGTCCCATTGAGACACAATGTCTCTTCTGCCAGGGAGTCCTGGTCAATCTACCGAAATTAATTTGAATTGATATATTTTTAACATACTTTCATAGCAAACATTGATGGATGTGATTAATTTAAGTTATTGATTCGATTTTGTTTAATCGATTGACAGTCCTAATGTAAATGTAATGCAAATTGAATGTCAGCGAGTAAATTGTTTATTTATTCTATGTAGGCTATTTGTTACCACTGTATTGTACTGTATTGTAAACGTTATGTAGAGTTTTTTACATGCTTGTATGTGTTTTCAGTACTATCTCTCTTCAAAGCTCAATATTTCCTTTTCAAATTCTAACTTTCATGTTAAGTAAACACAGCATATTGTTAGACACTTCCTATCTTACATTTTTAAAAAGTATACAACTTGTACAAGGTCTGACCATTGTGTAAACTATGTCCAGAAGTGTTTCATGACATTCAATTCTGTCACAGACTGAGCATTAGCTCTGTGTGTGTGTGTGTGTGTGTGTACGTGTGGACAAGGAGCACTTGTGTCACATTAGGTTGCATTTTTGCAGATTTGGTGTGGGATTTCTCAAGTTTCAGAAATGCATGACTGAAATGTAAGTTGAGTGTTTAAAAAAAAAAAAAAAAAACACAAATAGAGATTCACAAAATGATTTCTGTGGAGGTTCTGGGAGGCACTTCCAGAAGGGGAGTATGACGGGAGTGCCTGAAGTAGGCTAAGTCCATATTGTGGCAATATTTACCTCATATATCCTCTTCAAGCATAATATTTGTGTAAATTCATTATTGGTAGTACTCGCAACTTCTAGATGCTGATTATGCCGATTAGACCTCTTGAGTTAGGGAACATGTCCATAAATTGCATCTTTTATTTGTTTCTACAGTATTTACTCCTCACTTAAGTCATGTTTGGAATTGTGAGGTAAAGTGAGTGGTAGTTCACTAGGAATGATGACGGGGAATATCATATTTTAAGGTTGTATCAGTGATTTCAGGCCCAAAGAAGGCCCAAACATAAATGATCACATTCATCTAATCTTTCCTAACGATCCGCTATAGCTTTCTGCCCTATAAGCAGGTCGTCAAAAAAATGCGTCTCTGTAGGCAGCCTAGGCTCCGAGATCTGTACACAAAACCAATTGCTACCAACAAGGGTTGGCAACCCACTCAAAGGCAAAATAAAGTGTTTTAACCAATAACTGACCAGATGCGCGTTTAGGAGAGTTTTAATTGCACTCGAGGGAGGGGGAGGAAGTAGCAAGCTAGCTCTCTGTTTTGTTTGAACATCAACAGAAGTGACGTATCCCCGATATCGCTGATACAACCTTTAAATACTGTCACATGAAAAGTCCATGCTTGTTTTAACCTGTTTTTCCTGATTGCTAACATGCTATGTCCGGTTCCCTTGGCTTTCCCTTTGTCATAATAGAAGAAGCTATATGCGTGAATTGTGTTAACAATTTATCATCAATGTTTATTTATTTATTTACTTTTTATTATAGTATTGTTTTGACAGTGTGTTCCTGTAAGGGTAATCTCTATGATAAATTAAAGAAGATTGTCTTGAATTGACCATTTCAAGAAAAAAAAACTTTGGTAGAAGTGTTTTAATATATTCCTTCTGGTGTGTAACAGACAGTCACATAGTGTGTGTTTTTGACTGTGTGTGTGTTATTAGAGAAAAGTTTAAATGGGAACTGGCAGTTAGTGTTGTTTTGAGAATTAATTTATAGATTTTTAGAAAAATTGTCAGTACAGATTCAGAAAATGTCTTGTTGCTGGGGAATGTCTTGTTGTTGAGGGAAAAGCAGTAGTCTCACTTTCTCTGAAGGACTAGTTTCCCATCATAAGCTGGTGTTACTTCTGTAGACATCACTGTAGTGCTGCAGTTAAGCTACCCTCTCTGTTCTGACATGTGCCTGAGTAGTCTTTGAATACACATCAGAATACCAGTTGTACACTCTTGTGTCCCCTGTAATCTACTTGTTAATCTATTTGTGATGTCAAAGCACATCTCTGCTAATCTGAATCACAGTGAAAGTGAAATCACGCCTCGCAACTCCCCCCTCAACACACACGGACATACACACATACACACACACACATTCAGTCCATCCTCTGTTGCTTTTTAAAAAAGGGACTCAAGCCGTGGGTAAGCCTCTCCAGCCTGTACAGCTAAACGAATGACGAGCCTGGCGTGGAACCAGCCACCTGAACTGCTGACCTCTGATTCGCCACACCTCCCCGCCAGTCATCTCGTCTCTTAAGAGATCTCCCTGGGAACTTGAGGGTGATCCGGTTGAGCTGGGCGTTGACAGGCCAAATAATTGCACTGCACGTTGTAGATGGTGTGCAAGGGTGGCAACTGGGGTTGATCTGAGGAGACTGAGATATCTGAGCCTGTCTTGGGGTGTGTGTTTAGAAAGTGACATAATCCAGCCCAAGAAGTGCAAAAGACTTACCCAGAGTCCTGTGCAGCACACAGCTTTAGCATATGTCACAAGGAATGACGCGTCATGATGACATGATGATCACGATGCGTATTTCTTCCAGGGGAACATGTTAACATGATTTCTTTGTCAGCGGTTCATTTGATCTCAATTGTATTTGCAGCTTTCACTTTTGAATGTGATTATTCACATATTTACCTATGATTCTAAATATCTGAGGTATAGGAGGAGGAGAGTGTAACTGTCTGGGTGGGTGGAGTTTGGGAGGGTGGGGGTGGTTGGCTGCTTTGTCGTTTTGTTGATAAAAGAAAACAGTTGTTTCCAAAAAATACATTGTTTTCAATAACAACTGATATGGGTTAAGGTCTTACTACACATCTACTGATTTGAAAATTAATTCTGAAATAAAAGTTAAAGGGACACCAGGCAAGCCTGATGCTTTTTCTCTACGAAACTCCCCCTCGCTCGGTCTGAAGCTCTTTTCCTTTTCTTTGCGTCTTCCGTCAAGTGCTTTCGCTGCTTCTTCGCCGGCTCTGCCATTATACACACATTTGCAACAATCTCTAGTGTTTCGTTAGCCTGCCTCTGTGCTGTAAACCGATCCTGCTTCGGTCGGTGGGTAGGATACACTGAACTTGCAAGTGGGATATTCTTCCTACAGGCAGTAGGGGTGGGCGAGAGAGCCTTCATTCGCCCCGTAATGAGTCATTTAACCATATACTGACTTACAAAGATGATTAATTAACACGAAAACGTTGCCTGGTGTCCCTTTAATCAATTATTTCCCAGGAAGAATATTCGTACTTCGCTACATTTACACATTATATATCTAGTATATATACTTTTTTGATCCCGTGAGGGAAATTTGGTCTCTGCATTTAACCCAATCGGTGAATTAGTGAAACACAAACAGCACACAGTGAACACACAGTGAGGTGAAGCACACACTAATCCCGGTGCAGTGAGCTGCCTGCTACAACGGCGGCGCTCAGGGAGCAGTGAGGGGTTAAGTGCCTTGCTCAAGGGCACTTCAGCCGCGGCCCACTGGTCGGGGCTCGAACCGGCAACCCTCCGGTTACAAGTCCAGAGTGCTAACCAGTGGGCCACAGCTGCCCACTTGGTAGAACATTGAAACAATGACAGGAAATTTGTCAAATACTGTGTGAGTGAGTGTGTGTGTGTGTGTGTGTGTGTGTGTGTATATATGTGTGTGTGTGTGTGTGTGTACGTGTGGACAAGGAGCTTCAAGCTTTGGGAACATTTTGACAGACCCTTTGGGTTAGAACAACAAAGCTGAGTGCCTAATGAGTGCTTTTTAAGAGCAGCCGTCGGGTTAAAACAACAGAGCGTGAACCGTGATAACTGCACCAATTACACCAGGGCTGTGTTAGTATTGGAGCTGCCACCCCACGCCTGTCAAACTGCCACTCATATCAGAGCCCAAGATCAGAGCATCCTAATTTGTGTGCTCAGGCAGATGTGTGTGTGTGTGTGTGTGTAGTGATGTGAATTGTGAGAGTTCCCTTCTGTTGGTTGAGGATAGGGTGAGGTTCTGGTTGGAGGAATCCCCTTCCTGTAGTTAGGTTACAGAGGAAAAATAACAAAAGCAAAAGCAGAGATCTAAGAGATTGCAGTATTTAATAATAATCAACAGATAGATTCAACTGTATCATTTCATATAGATGTATATTATATGTTCTCATGCATTAGGTGGTAAATAATTCCACCAGCCCCCCCCCCTTCCATCCCCTGGCCCTGTGGGTATTCTCCTGAGCCAGTGTCATCACCAGGGTTAACCAGTCGCGTCCCTAGAGATGGAGTCACTGTAAACTCGGAGTGAACCCTCTATCCTGCACGACAGCATTCCCTCTTCTGGAATCCACACCATTTCTCGGAGGCATCGGGCCCGTCAGCCGCCACCTTGGTGGCCATGAACAGGGCAGAATGCGTGGATGGGAGAGTGTCTGTTTCATCCCACGCCTCACCAGGCCAGATGAAAAGGCCCTTCGCCACGACCGTCTGGCGGCGGCGGCGCGCTGCTCTGATCAAAGGGAGGGAGAGAGTGAGCAGGACAGGACCGCTTTCGACCCAACAACAACAGCCGGCAGCAAAAACAAACCAACGAGCCGATTTATGGGAAACAGGAGGGGCCACCCTCATTCTGAGAGAGAGAGAGAGAGAGAGAGAAAGAGAGAGAGAGTGCCCTGTATCTGTGTGTGTGTCTGAATTTGAATGAATGAGAGGCAGTTTGTGTATGTAGCCTACATACTGAGGACACTGACCAGTGTTTATATTGACAGACATCTCACGTCATTTAAAGTCTATTCAGATATTTCCATAAACATTATGAGGCGTCATTTGCAAAATAAGCTTGTGACGTGTGTACATGCACACACACACACACACACACAGACAGCGTGGGGCAGCCCATTCCAAATATGGTCAAGAGATGCTTCACCACATCAACATCCTATCAACCGCCACACTCTTAAAACGAATGTGTTGTCCCTATCTGAACACAGAGATGTGTTAAAAACAATGCAAGTTGTGTTGTTTTCAACACATTCGTTTTAAGAGTGCATAAACTCCAGACAATACTGCAGTAAAGCAAGAATCATTCAGGGTCTTGGCCAGTCAGGGGCCCTGGATGAACATGCCACCATAGGGCCAATATGTTGGCAGACTGATGGCTATTTTTCATTCATTCATTCATTCATTCATTCATTCATTCATTCATTCATAGCCATCTCAAAGTGAGATACAACAAATACATACAACCCGAAATCAGAAAAAGTTTGGATGTTTTGTAAAATACTAATAAAAACAGAATGTGATAATATACAAGTCTCGTAAACCCATATTTAGCAGCAAAAAGGACATATGAAAATATTGACTATTTCATGAAAAATATAGGATCATTTTGAGTTTCATGCCAGCAACATGTTTCAAAAAACGTTGGGACAGGGAATGTTTACCATTGAACTGTTTCACCTCTTCATTTAATAAAATGCTGTAAATGTTTAGGAACTGAGAAGACAAGTTGCTAGTGTTTTGAGAATTAAATGTTGTCCCATTCCTGCCTGATATAGGATTTTAGTTGCTCAGCGGTATGAGGTATTCTTAATCATGATACACCTAATTTGACAGATATGGACTGCAGACAGCCATTTTAGCATCTGAACTCTATACTGTATAAATAGGTGCAGAACCCATTTTGGCATTGCTTTCCTGAAATATATTTAAGGTCTTCCCTGGAAAAAAAACATTGCCTGGATGGCAGTACATGTGGCTCAAAACCTGTTTACATCATTCAGAATGTATTGTGCCTTGCCAGATGTGCAAGATGCCCATGTAGGCACTAATGCACCTACACCGTCATAGTTGTTGGGTTTCGAACTGAGCACTAAAATAAGTTGGATAGGTTGGATACTTGGATAGGCCCTCTCCTTTTTAGCCCAGATGAGTCCATTGTAGTGAGAAATTCCAGAGTGTATGTACTTTAACATTAATTTTAATCATCACCCCAGCCTTTGATCATGCCAAACCTTTTCTTACAACACCATGATTTCCAAATTACACATTTTGATCGGTCTAACCACAGGATCTTTTTCCACGTTACTTCAGTCCATTTTAAACAAGCTCAGGCCCAGATAAGACGGTAGTGTTTCTGTATCATGTCTAAATACAATTTTTGCTGTTGCATGATAAAGTTTACACTAGCATTTCTGAATTGAGTATCAAACTGTGCTCATAGACAATGGTTATCAGAGGTTTTCCTGAGCCCATACAATTTTCCCATGATTTTCTTTACAGAAACAGCTCTGGTTTTAATCCAGTGCCATTTGAGATCCAAAAGACTACGGCCATCCAATATTGTTTTTCAGCTCTATCCCTAGTTTGCAAAGATTTCTCTGGATTCTCTGAATATTTTAATGATATTATGTACTGTAGATGATGAACTCCCAAAATACTTCACAATTTCATGTTAAGAAGCATTCAAATTACATTGTTTCATCATTTGTCCACACAGGTTTACATTTTTTACAGGCTATGCAGAGTGATGAATACCTCTATATCCTTACTTCTAAGAGACTCTGCCTCTCTAGAATGCACCTTTTCTACCCAATCATGTTGCCAGTTACCCTAATTAGTTGTGAAACATTCCTCCTTTTTGTTTTCTTTATCATTCATAACACAACTTTTCCAGCATTTTGCTACCCCTGTCCCAACTTTTTTGTAAACGTGTTGCTGGTATCAAATAATCAAATTTGTCATTTTCAACATTTGAAATGTCGTCTGTGTCCTTTTGGCAACTAAATAATATTATGAGTTTACAACATTGGCAGATTATTACATTCTGTTTTTATTTACATTGTAGCCTACTCAACGTCCCAAACTTTTCTGATTTTGGGTTGTACACATACACATAGTCTTATAGAAATACACACACAAAATTAATAAATACATGACTAATGTTTGCAGTGTGGCAACAATTTAAAACAAGTACTCATAATGACCACCAAAACTTGTTAAGTGATGCACTGTGGATTCTAACCACAACATCCTCTGGTCAAAATAGACCACAAGAATTATTTGACCACGTAACAATGACTAAGCAGCATCACACCACTTGAAGACCTATGTGTGGATGTATGCACTAGCTTTTGTCTCCTTTGTTATTACAGTCTATACAAATTCAGCCAGTCTTCTCGTCACGTTGATGTGCTTTCTGCAGGATCAGTGTCATCATCAGGGTAAATCAGTCATACCCCCTGAGATGGAATGCTCCATTAATTTGGAATGAAGCCTGTACTTCTATGGAGAATAGACCATGGATTATGCGATGACGCATCAACCACTTTTCACACTTCAGGAATCAAAGGGAGTAAAATACACAGGGTTCCGTTTAATCTAATCCCACATCGTAGCCTACACATAATATAAACAAACACGCACAAACAAATAGACAGACAGATAAACGTAGAGAACTCCAGACAGGCATGCAACTAATCCTAACTGTCTAAGTGTCTCTAAGACTCAAAACGCCTGTGCATGCCAGTGTTAGCGGTATGTTCTCACTATTTTCATTCTGGCACTGGTCATTAGATTACATAGCATGTTATGCAACACTGATCGCGAGAAAGAGAGAGAGAGAAAGAGAGAGAGAGACAGAGAGCTGAAGCTCTGCATTACATAACAAAGCCTGAAGGAGTTGGCTGCTGCCTGAGGACTTGCGCCTGCAGTATGGATTTGTCCCGGTGTTCCTGGTGGACACCACCAGAGGGCACTATTCCTCTAAATCCTCCGGAGAGACGGTCCAGACTGCATGGAACTGGAGGGGGAGGAAGCTGAGGAGAAGGTTGTTTCGTGACTTTACTGTAAACGCAGGAGCAGTGGAAAAATACAGCAGCGATTGTCTGTAAAACATTCACCTCTTCCCCGTCTCCTAAGCTGGTGTCCAGCCACTCTGTCCACCGCCTCCAGCGGACAGTGAGGCTTTTCTGTCTTTGGCCAGTGACACTGGCGGCCTTCTGGCGAGACAGAAAGAACGTGAGAATTTTAGGATGAGGTCAAAACAGGGAGTACCGGTAAATTAAAGATGAATCGTCGAACAGGAAATTGAGGGTGCACCCACACACACGCAAACGGAATCTCTTGAGGAAAATCCCCATTGGAGTGAAGATGCCGATGTCACTCTTCATTCAGTCTCTCTCACTCTCTCTCTCACACACACACACACACACACACACACACACACACACACACACACACACACACACACACACACTCTCTGCCAATGTTTTTGTTTCTCTTTCATTTCACTGCACAGAAATCAGGTCATTAAGTCAGCTGAATGACACGTCACTTAACTAAAGCTCTACAGACACTAATAACACATTGTGTAACATACAGTAACAGTGATGATTAATTAAATAAAACATGTCATTAAATAATGAAATAATGGGGTTTCCAGCAAAGATTCTAGAACAGAGCTCTGTTCTAGAATCTTTGGTTTCCAGTCCAAGACTACCAAGGGATTATGACGTTAAAGTTTCGCATTCTTGCACTGACTCTGGCCATTGTCATATTTGTGGAATGACCGCAGTTTCCTTTTTCCTTTTAGTCTCTGGTCTTTGTTTTTGGTCGTCATCTGAGCTCATTAACATACAGCGTCAGTGGGACAGACCAGACAATTAAGATTGATTTAACGGCAACGTCAGGGAAACTCTCTCATGATGAAAACCTTGAGGCGGGGGGGCGGGGTGGGGTGGGGTCCCTATTTGACACCGAATCCTCAACAAGTTGCCTCCCACCACCATCAGAGGATTTAATGAAGGGGTTAGGTTAAGGGCCGTCACCATCGGGCCCCACTATCAGGGCCCCCTCGCTGCTCTGACGCACAACGCATGGGGAAAAAGAACGGATTGGCTGGAAAGTGAGCGTACATAGGGGGATGCAAGAGAGGGGGGACGGAGAGGGGGATGATGCACAGTGTAACTGAGAAACGTGTGAACGGATGAGAGTGGAGAGAGCTCAGACATGAGCTGATCCCTCAAGCATGTTCAAACACACTCCATGAGAGGCCTCGCGTACAAGAGCACACCCTCTCAAACACACACACGCACGCACACGCACGCACACACACACACGTGCGCACACACACACACATGCACACACACACGCACACACACACACACACACAGACATGCATAGACACACACACACTCACTCTCTCACACACACACATTCATGTACTCACATAAGCAGTGCACTAAGTGTTCATCACTTAAATAAGGACCACTTGTACACACATACCCTCTATATACACACATACACACATTCACTCACACAGACACACACACACACACACACACACACCACTCCACCCGAGTCATTAAAGCAGAGCCATTCCCTTTACAGGAATTCTCTGTATAGAGTTTCACACACACACACACACACACACACACAGAGGCCTCCTTTCACTTGTTCTGACTCTCATTATTAGAGGCTCCTTTGATTATATAGACAATAATATGTGGAGACCCAAGTCTGGCTTCTCCAGGACTGGACCGCTGGACGCTCCCCATCGTTAGATGAAAATATGAGTCAGATGGCCTTTCACATTTACCAGCAATCCTACCGAAAAAAAAAAAAAAAAAAGCCTGCGGAGAGGCTTTCGGTAATTCCGACAAATTTTCAACGCAATGGAAAGTCTTTGTGAACTAGGGGCAGTAGTCTTTGCCGTACGTGTGTTGAGTTGAGCTGAGTATGCGTTACTGGCGTCACTGAGTCGTGGTCATTCATTAAATAGCTAAAAAGTTTTGTGTTCTGCAACACCTAGCCTTAAAAGGGGTTCTTTATTCTTGAAAGATCTATTTGTTGGTTTTACTGGCTGGCGAGGGTCATGAAGGGTGGTGAGCATTTTTACTGGGATGGTGTGCTGGATAAACCCACAGGACAATGTGTATTGTTAAGGTAGCATAGGCGACCTGGTGTTTATTGCATTAGTAAGTCACTCAAGAGGCTTTTCCCAATAGAGGCAAGTCATGTTTGTTTGCTCACAATACCACTAAAAAGAGTGAGCATCTGTGATTTACTCAGAAAAGTCTCAGGCTATGTAGCCACACTCTGAAACCTTGTGTGTGTGTGTGTGTGTGTGTTTGTGTAAGGGTATCACAGGTGACTGGTAATGAGTAACAGACAGGTGTATATATATAAAAGTGGTGACAGGTGACAGTTACAGATGTGTGCGCCAGGGTAATGGTGACCGCCGTGGGACCTTTGTAGATAATTTGTCATTCATGTGTAATGGGGTGTGGCAGTGTTGGCATTCCAGGTTGCTATGGCAGTGTCAAAACAGCATCCATTCATGGACAGACCCTACCAATAACAGGATAGGATACAATGCAAAATCTGCTTTTCTAGTGTTATTAAGTGTTAAATCTAGTTTGTATTGTTTTTAGTATTATGAGATGTACCTACCACTGTCTCGTAAGTAATTTTGACTGAGTTTAATTTTGACTGAGTCTGAGGTCTTATCAATACTAACTTGCTTGACGCACTGGTAGCCAAATTTGCTGAACACACTGACAGCCTAATTTGTTTGTTTTCTTGATAAAATAACTATGACTCTTATTGAAGGAAAATTCCAGCAATTTCATAGATTCCAGATCTCTGTTTCTTAAAGAAGCCCTATGCTAGTCTGGTTATTCCTTCGCTGTTCCTGGGTTTTCGCCTGATTTGGGCTTGCATTTTTCTAGGGCTGTCAATCTATTAAAAAAATTAATCTAATTAATTACATACTCTGTGATTAATTAATCTAAATGAATCGCATATATAATTTTTGCTGTGAAAGTATTTTAAATATTTAAATTCAAATGAATCATTGAATAATCAGCATTAGTGACATTAAAGTTCAAAGACTCTTTTATTATTATTTTCACTGTTCAAATAATTGCCATAATAATCTATGATATGAGCTAATATGCTGAGGAAATAAATTCAAAAGTGCTTCGGGAAGACATACAAGGCATTTCAGGCCACAGATATAACCTAGGGGACACAATGAAAATAAATTAACACTCTCCTCAATGTCAACACTTATTTCTTTGCATTGATGTGCGACTATAGAGTTGATGAACTCCGGTGATATGCAAATTCCTTGCTGCAGACATTGCAGAGGACTTTATTTTCAACACTTTATTTTTTATCAGCACCATCAGGCTGTTTTTTAAAAGTAAATGTTCCAATCAATGATCCAGGCAGCACGTTTTCTTCTCTCTCCTTCATTTTACAGTCTAATTTTTACTGACTAGAACGGCTTGGGGTCAAAGGTCATACGGAATCGATTAATCTGCACTCATTTTTTTTAATCAGTTATTTTTCTCAAATTAATTAATCGAAATTAATCAGTTATTTTGACAGCCCTACATTTTTCACGACATAGCTCCCCCTGCAGCTTCGGTAGCAAGTGACTGCTACGTTAAACCCCCACTAGCTAGCGAGCTAGCCATCAAGAAACCAAGCTAAACACATACAGGGCTCACAATAAAACGGTCGAGCAAACACATTGTTCAAGAGACTATCAAACCACATTACAAAAACCAAGTTCACCCAAGGGTAGGCTACTTACAATTTCAACAGCAACAAAGCCAAGTCGGAGTCCTTTTTGCAGTCTTCTTAGAAACTACAATCTGACTACATTTTCGAGGCCTTCCACCGAGTCACATCCGGATTTCTTCGGTCCGGGACCAGAAACTGGCATATTCGTTTTTTCTGCGGAGAAGCACTAGGGGGAGACGAAGCACACACCAAACGACCCAAAAAGTGTTGTAGAACCATCAGAACGACTCACAACCTGCATAATTAAGGTCATTTTTGCTAAAATTGTTGCATAGGGCTTCTTTAAGGTCACTGAGTACTGTCAGTACAAAAAACTAACAGCTAGTGCAGCCAGATAGTGCTACACTCTGGGGGCATGATTTTAAAAATGCCCCCCAGAGTGTAGCACTGTAGTTGCCTGGCTGCTCTAGCTGTTAGCTGCAGCAACTCAAGCTAGGTAGCCCCGATTCTTTTTGGAGGGGTTTTCATACCGAGAGCATTCGAGAAACAAAGATCTTTGTGAAAAATTGCCAGACTTTTCCTTTAAATAAAGTCAAATGATTTTACGAGAAAGCGCTAGGTAAGTGTATTTATACTAAAGACAATACCTTCTAGATTTTTGTTTTAATCTTAACGTTAGATTAATACAGTAACACTTGGTTAGACAAGCAGTTCTTGCAGTGTAGGATAATACCGGCAACTATAGCCTTTATAACGTCAAACTATATTACATCTACAGATCTGTGTTTTTGACCAGAGGGGGATTTGAAGTAGCCTGGGTGCCAGCTGAACTAGCCCCGTCCACAACATTTGAGGTCGGGAAGTTCGGTCTGGCATTGCTCCGTTGTGGAGCAACTATGTTCGAACCAGAGCTGTTCGGACCAATCAAATCAGGCTTTACGATGATGGACAGGTGAGCAACAGCACCTCGTCTATCACGTCATCTGAGCACGCTTACGTATTGCGCTTAGGTTGAGATGTGGGGAAACTCATGGTTTCATTTTCATCAAGGGAAAACAGTGTGTTGCATTGTGACGTTGTTCCCTCATTTGTTTGAAATCTCTGATTGACCACCTGTTCGAGGGATTTGCAACAGCCTTCCCCATGTTTGTAGCATATCGGTAATAATAATAATAATAACAGAATTATTATTATTAGGGGAAATATCAGTTTCCTAATAGCCTACCCTACTACGTATTTCTTTGGTTCGTATGTTCTTCCTACATCTCACGGTAAGCTATTTCGTTGCTCTGATTGGTTAGGTCTATCCAATTGAGTGCAGCGCTATTCCCCCTCTGTATCTGTTGAAACCTTTCTTTTACTGTCTATCGAAACACGCCCCATAATTACATCCCAATGGAGCAGTATCAGACTCATGTTTTGACTAGAATTTGAATAGGCTATGACAATGTCAGGCTAGATTTGAAGTTGAGTATTTTTCAACTAAAGACACAACAGAAGTTATTTATATATTTGTTGTGTTTTGAATTTGCAGCCATTTTTCTATTCCTCCATCCATCCATCCATTCATTCATTCATTAATCAATTCAGTCATGCAGAAAAATCTCCACCCAATCTCAAACCATGACATTGATGAAGCATCCCTTCTATATTCAATCGTTTGTGACACACCAAACCAAACTTCTTCAGATGATTAGCTGATGAATGTTTTCCTGAATAAACATCTCAGGAAATCTGCCCTGTCCTATCCTGTATAGCACTCAGTTGATCGACTACAGGCTCGGTCAGTGAATTGGTTCGTGACAAACCCACAGAGGCATGCATGCCTACCTCACGTTGAGCTACCACAATGATAGGCTTCCTAAGACACTGAACAAACCAACGTGCAACCAGACATGCCCCGCATGATTCACTTTGATTATTTACACAGTGGAAAGTATTCACCACGGCACATGGCAACAGTGCATTACAACAGTACATTACAATATGATGGGTTGGCTAATTGATATCATATAACTAAGTCATAGTTTTGGTCGGACGTTGCACAACCTGGAAGCTCTGGAATGCATCCTGAGCGTATGTGGAGAATACATGTATCTGTAAAGGTGTTTCAGAACTCACATCCTCATAGGACAAATGATTCCTTGCAGTGTTTAGGCAGACCTTTGCTGCAGGGCTACAGGTCCGCATTCTTCTAATAGGTAAGGTAATGGGGTGAGAACCCCACCCCCCCAACATATCATGATCCCACCTGTATCACCATGAGAACAACCACAGCACTCCAGCTCGTCACAGCCTTGGGCCTCTTGATCCCAGGACCAGGACCAGCGCCATGTATGGGTAGACACAGTCCCTCTGTGTCTGTGCGTCTGTGACTCAGCCCTGCCATGATTTGGTCCTCCGTCAGCCCCTGCTCACTGTAAGAGCACCCCGACTCGGAATCCCACTTCAAGGAACAACTGAGCCGCCATCTGCCTGCATCTAACATGTCTGAGTCAGCATGACGGAGGAGCTCCGTGTCTGCCGAGGGGGGGGGCTCACAGTTCCGGGGGCCGGGTGCCAGGTACGCAGGGGTGCCGTGTGAGGCTTCTCATGCTCTGCTGAGATAAGCCAGCCGAGTATCACTTCCGCATTCCCCCTGCATTCCACACTGCAATGCAAACATGCAGTGCAGGTTCTCACCGGAGGCGCTTGACTGCTCACTCCTCGAGGCGGTTTTGACCAAAGCCAAAGAGAGAACGGGCAAGCGGTGTCATGTAGGCTCTGCTTAGCAACAGACTTAACAGACGAGGCTTTAAAACTTGTGTGGTGTTCGGGTGAAATTGACCCGTTTTTAGTGAAAAAAATGTAGACATGCTAACATACCCCTGCACATTTGCATCCTTCACGTTTACATCACAAGATGTTCGGGTGAAATTCACCAGAAAAACACAAATTGTACAGAAAAACACAAAAATACACACACACACACACTCACTCACACACATACTCTCTCTTGCTCACTCCAAGCCAGAGAAGTTCCTGCTTTCCTGCAGTCTTTACCCTGTGTAGAGTGGAATCCTGATCAATGTTATTCCAAAACATTCTAAACACCCTCAAGTCTGCACCAATAAATAGCTCTACCAGTGTAGTCAATGTAGTATAGGTCAATTCACTGTGCATACAGTAGGCCCTTCAAATACAGTCCTTCACCTGCATCATGAGCAAGAGACTGAAGACAATATTCTCTGTTTAGAAAACCATGGAGTAAGGACTGGATGAGAATGAGATGAAGTGGAAGAGTATTCTTTCAGAAACTGAGGATAACTTGGAAACAAAATGAGGATCGTCCGAGTGTGAAAGTGAATTTGAAGATGACCATGCAATAAAGAACTTCTAGGCTAGCCTCGAGAGGAACCCCACAGTGAGTCACTGAAGCTCCTGGAGGATTCCCAGAATACACCACTGAAGGAAACTCACAGTGAGCCATTGAAGGAACCTCACAGTGAGTGGATAGAGGCACCCCATGTTATGTGATTATTGTTGTTGTACCATTGTCATTGTTTTATGTTTGTTTGTAAGCACTTTGGTTCAACTCAGTTGTTTTTAAATGTGCTATAGAAATAAAGTTGACTTGACTTGACTTGACCTCAAAGAAAGCTATTGAAGGAACCTCAGTGAGTTGACAGAGGAGTCATACAGTGTGCCACTGAACACAGCTGGCTAGAGGAACCCTTCAGCAAGCCACTGAAGGAAAACTAAGAAAAGTTCCTGTGAAATGTACAATAACCTACTGGCAACGGTTGGCCAGTAGCTTATATTAATACATTCCCATCAAATTCACTGTATTCTGTGGCAATAGAACTAAGAAACCATGCTGTAAAAACAAAAAGGCATGAAAAGTACAGCGTATTACTAGTGATTGTACACATTATTTTACCCCATAGGGAGCCATTGAAGGAACCCCATAGCAAGCCATTGAAGGAAAACTTTCTCATTTCATAATTTCCCTTTTCCCTAAATATACATGACTCATGCCACCCAAGTCTTTATCAGAGGGAATTTATAAAAATCGAAATCATAGTTTTATCACAAAAAATTAACTTACATTGTTGAAGGCGATCTAGTATGGGATAAAGACAATATATATTTAATAATTTGTGTGTGTGTGTGTATATATATATATATATATATATATATATATATACACACACAAAAATATATATATACAGTATATATCTTCATATATACTGTATAAATATATATATATATATATATATATATATATATATATATATATATATATATATATGAAGAGTTTGGTTCCAAAATGTTATATCCTCCATTTTATTGAATTTTCATAAATCAATTTTTTACATTTTGTTTTCCAAGTTATTTAAGTAGAACTGTAATTGGGTATTGTTGCTTGATTTATCTTTACTGATATTACCTGAAATACACAATTAAATGACATGACATTTTAATGTTTTTAAAAATGGAGATATAGCATTTTGGAACCAAACTCTCATATATACTGATATATATGATATATATACATATGTGTGTGTGACCAGGGGCATGGCAAAACCAGGCACATGTCTCCCCAGAGACATTTTGAGTTATTCACAGATTCACAGTCACAGATTCATTCTGAAAGTGTAGTTTCAAATCTATCCAATGATGTCTCACTCATGGAGATCTGATCATATTTGAATAAAGTGTAGCCATTTTAAAGTACACATCTCAAAGCTACAAGCTGAGAAATCAGGCTTTTCAATTTGACTACTTTCTCCCACAATCCATGGGTGGGTATTTTGAAATAACACCCAGTGCAAGGCACCAGGTTGGCAATGTATTTAGCAGGTTTAGCAATGGATAAAATAGTCTAAAACGTGAACTAAACAAACATGAGCTCACGTTTGCAAACCCTGTTAATTTGAATGCACACACGATGCAAGGCACCCTGCCATCAGTCAAAACAAGACATTCTTGCATTATTCAAATTAATTGCCCACCGAAACTATCTGTAATGGGTTTTGGCTAGTAGCCTATGGTGCCAATAGCTAACGACAGTAGGCCTACGTTAGCTAGTAGCAATGGATAAAGTTTCTAACACACAAACTTTATCCCCGTCAAATGTAACTGTGGAAATAGCATCTGATATCTTACGATCTAGCTCCTCTGCTGCCAGACCGAGAGATTCTTCCTCCTTGTAATTATCATCGGCTAAGGTCAGCTCTAGATTAGGGATGTTCTCCAATGTAATGCAGTCGCCTTCATCATCAGATTTAGCTCATCTGCAATCCACTGTGCTTTGTCCATCTCCATTCCAATTGTAAACAGCATGCTGGTTCAGTAAGTAGCCATGAGGTTAAGTCTAGCATACAGCTGATTGGCCGACAGAACAAAAGAGCACTAATAGTCACGCCCAATTCAAACGCTGGTTTACTTCCTAAAAATTAACCATTTTCAAAACAACTTCAAAGTCGTTTTTCGCGACTTGCGTCTCTGCGACTTGAGCCTGGTTTTGCCATGCCTGGTCACATTAGGGCTGTCAAAATAACTGATTAATTTCGATTAATTAATTTGAGAAAAAATAACTGATTAAAAAAATAACGCAGATTAATCGATTCCGTATGACCTTTGACCCCGAGCCGTTGTAGTCAGTAACCATTAGACTGTAAAAAGAAGGAGAGAGAAGAAAATGTGCTGCCTAGATCATTGATTGGAACATTTACTTTTAAAAAACGGCCTGATGGTGTTGATTAAAATAAAGTCCTCTGAGATGTCTGCAGCAAGGAATTTGCATATCACCGGGAGTTCATCAACTCTAAAGTCGCACATCAATGCAAAGAAATAGTGTTGACATTGAGGGGAGTGTTAATTTATTTTCATTGTGTCCCCTAGGTTATATCTGTGGCTTGACATACCTTGTATATGAAAAAAAACTTCTTCCCGAAGCACTTTTGGATTTATTTCCTCAGCATATTAGGTCATATCATAGATTATTATGGCCATTATTAAAATAATAATAAAAGAGTTTTTGAACTTTAATGTCACTAATGCTGATAATTCAATGATTAATTTGAATTTAAATATTTAAAATACTTTCACAACAAATATTATATATGCGATTAATTTAGATTAATTGTATGTAATTAATTAGATTAACTTTTTTAATCGATTGACAGCCCTAATATATATATATATATATATATATATATATATATATATATATTAAAAACATCTCTGAAAGGGTGCAAAATCTGAACATCCTACAAGGGTTAAAACAAGGAGGTCAGACAGAGTTGAGGTGAGCGTGAGGTGAGCACAGCGTGGAGGTTTCCTTGAGTCAGCGTCTTGCTAGGAAGGGTCTTGGCCTGTGCAAATAGGGCTGGGGGAATATTTATGCCAAGTGTTGGAGCGGAAGGTCTGAAACAGACACAGGGAAGTCAGTGTTTAGTCACTGACCCAGACTTTATGATCTCTAGACAAATATAGACATGCACATGTACACACACACACACACACACACACACACACACACACACACACATGCACACAAACTCACACAAACACATGGTGGTGTGGTGGCACTCACTCTCCCATATCCGGAAATCTCTTTAAAATTCCATCAACGAAAGTTAAAGCAGTGAAAGTGCAGAGCTGAATGGAAACAGATGTTTATCACATTCAATCCTTTTTTCTTCATCCTTCATCCCGATCCAAACCCAAATACCATTCCACCTTAGCCTGCTGTAAATCTGCATGCTAATTTAACCATCATCTTCTATGCATGATTTTTAAGCAGGTCACAGTAAAATACTTCACACTTGGGGCAGCCGTGGCCTACTGGTTAGGGCTTCGGTGTTGTAACTGAAGGGTTGCCGGTTCGATCCCCGACAAGTAGGAAAAATGTGGGCGGGGAAGTGGTTGAGCACTGCTCTCCCATGCCCACATCCAGGGCTGAAGTGCCCTAGCCTAGAGCAAGCACCTCACCCCTCACTGCTCCCAGAGCGCCGCTGTAGCAGGCAGCTCACTGCTCTGGGTTAGTGTGTGCTTCACCTCACTGTGTGCTGTGTGTGTTTCACTGATTCATGGATTGGGATAAATGCAGAGACCAAAAGAGTCTATATACTTATACTTATTTTTATATGGGACAAAATCATTCCATAGTGTTTTCTCGGTCTCAAAGCACCTCATTTGCATGTTCAGGCTTCCTCTTCTATCAGGTCCAATCATAGCAGCTGTACCAACATCATTATGGCAACACTACAGTCCACATTCGAGTTTGACAAATTATTAACCAATCAATGTCACTGGGTGTAGGGAGTTAGTTCAGATGTCGATTAAGCATTCATGCGAATAAAGGCTAAATCATGTCGAACGAAATGAATGGTGGGTAGAGACAGCCGGCTGTTTTCACTCAGTGGGCTGAACAATGCATGTGAGGGAAGAAAGAAACACTTGTATTGAAATGGTGGCCATTATGAAGAGTGTAAAAGAGAGCGCAGACCTCCACCAGGTGGCAAAAGTGAAACTAAGCTTGTCGAGCAGCAAGCTATGTTTGAGAAAATGTGTGTATGTGTATTAATATAAGTTACTGACACTAGGAGTCACATCAAAAATGTAACGAATTCCTATTTATCCCACACTGCACCTTTCCACCAAGTTTTATGAAAACTAGGTTTTTTGTAAGCCTCCATACATCAGACAGACAAACAGACAAATTGAAACATTTTATTTCTTCTAGACGTTTCTAAAAGGAATCCAGACTATCCACTGAAAGTGTTAATATGTTCTTTAACAACACCACTGGATGACACTTGTGTATGGATATATTTGCTTGTGTAATTGATTGAATAACTGAAGATGTGTGCTTTTTTTAACTATTTTGGGGTCAAATGACAAAAACTTCCGTGAATGGCTTCATGGAATACTCCTTTGTGAGGGGCTTTTGCTGCAATTAAGGGAAGACAGCCAGCAACAGGAGGTGAGTGGGAGTGACTGAGATGTGGTGGGATCCGGAAATGATTGTGGGTCAGAATTGATCCCAGGTTCCCATGAGCATCTTGTCCCGAATGTCATGTGGACGCCACCGCCTGCGCCGCTACTCCCTCTCCATGGAACATTCCGCAAGAAGAAAAAAACCCTCACCCAGCTTTTCTTTTTAAAAAAAAAACAAAACAAAAAACAAACAAAACAAAAAAAAACTTTTCTTCAGTCTCTTCTGTGTTTGTCATCAGAAAGATCCACGAAGAATCCACATTATCTCATTCCAGTGCATCTGGCAATATCCTGTCTGTCTAGCTCTGTCTCTCACATTGCAATCTTATTCCCTCACTAACTATGTCAAAAAAGTGGAAAAGCCACACTATTCCTCATCCGCTTGTGTATAATAAAGTATATTTTCCATCCAGCATGTCATCTTGGATAAAGGCTTTTTTTGCATGACCAGTCTGTTGTATTTTGGCTGTCTCTGAGATCATCATGTATGAGGTCGACAGGGACGTCATTAGTTTGCTACTGACTAAGAGTTTTCAATTCAGCTGAGCAATAACACATTGCTATATGCTCACTCTTTCATTTAAACACACACACACACGCACACATTTTCTCAAAACTAAACACACAGCCCAGCTGGCTACTAGAATAGACCACTATCAAGTGGTCTGATCCACCAATAGTGATATTGGACTGAGCACAGCACAACCACTCACTCTCTCCCTTTGTTGACACACACACACACATCATCCAGCTGGCCAATAGATCTGGCTACAGCCCATTATAAATAATGCAGTATTACAGTTGTCCAGTCAGTGGCATAGTCATGCACAAATCCGCACGCACGCACGCACACCACTGCCTGTAACTTACGTGCACTAGAGCAATTAGACTCCTGTGGATCCGCCATCCTGTGGATTTCCACTGTGAGCAATTAGGGGCAAGTAGCATACCAGCACCCAGCAGCAGCCCTGTGTGTTA
>NW_027468576.1:33321122-33366122 GCF_046254945.1 Alosa pseudoharengus | reverse complement strand
CACACATATGTTTTTTATTGTGCAACATGTGCAACAGTAGCGGTTAGGCTATTTCACTGAAAGAGAAAGTCCCATATTAGTGGTCAAAATTCAATTCTGGCATTCCTATTGGCCACTCAGGAACAGGAAACATGGTCATTCCACTGTAGTTGTGCAACGCGCGCACACACGCACACACACTCACACACACACACACACACACAAACTTAAGGCGGCGTAGCAGAGCCTAAATTATTCCACTGTGCTTGCGCAACCAGTAAATGACTACCCCCACATACATGCCTCTCTGCTGGTGCCCCCCCAAACACACACACACTTCACATGCACACAAACACACACACACACACACACACACACACACACACATTCATGTACACACAGGGGGAAGAAATAAAGAGAGAGGTAGGGAGATAGAGAGTGCCATGATCACTGTAATGCTGTGGCCACTAGGGGGTGCTGCCTGAACACTGTGTGGCGAAGTACTGCATGAATGTGTGTGTGTGTGTGTGTGTGTGTGTGTTCGTGACCCAAGAGGTCTTTCCGACAGAGAGCCCAAAGAAAATAATTTGCGGCAAAAAAAATGGGAAAACCCTATTACTGAGACACTGCTCTGACATAGCTATGAGTGTTTTTCTCAAAAAGACCATTGTGGGCCTGGGACCCAGTGGGAGTGTTAAGCAGCTCTTTTAGAAACAGACTGCTGTACCCATCTTGTAAGATGGAACGCTACCGCAGGTCTTCATCCCATCTGCCATCAGGCTCTATAATACTGCTGTCATAAAGCACTGCACTGTTATTATTTAGATTCTGTTTGCACTAGTCTTTTCAACAATTTATTTCTAATTCTTATAACGTTTACTATTTCTGCTATTTATTCTTAATATTGCTGGATCCATCTTCCCTGGCTGTTGTAACAAGTAAACAAGTCTCTTGATACTCTTCACTCAGATCAAAGCTTATGGTCACATAAGGCTATTTTGTTTGTGCTGGGCTGTGCTGATGGTTCCAGGATAAGTCCTCCTCAGTCAATGACTGATCGAGCTATGTTTAAATCTTGCTAACAAGGCCCCTAAGCTGTTCTAAAATCATTGGGATTGGTCTCTCAGGTATTTTTGCTTCAATTGACATTTGTACATAATCTTTTTGCTTACTGTTCTGGTTTAGAGTGGTGAATAAGAAAACAGCGTCACAAATTTCTCATTGAATAAACAATGAAAGCCATTTGAATTGTGATAAGGGCACTTTCTCATTACCTGTGTGTGTGTGTGTGTGTGTGCTCACATTTGTTTTATGTGTGGGTGTGGGTGTGTGTGTGTGTGTGTGCTCATATTTGTTTGTGTGTCGGTGTGGGAAAGCTGTCATTTCTGTAGGCCTATTTCTATGTCCATATGTGGGAGTGTGTGTGTATGTGACTCCACAAACCACCTGTCTCGTGTTTAGTCATGTCTAACCTGATTCCCATTCTGCCTAATTGCCTGATCCCAATTTTATGCCAGACTTATGCTGAAACCTGTGACTTACCATGCTTTGACCACAGTCATCAGTGTATAATTGTGTGGATGCATGTTGTTCATGTTTGTGGGTGTTTTTATTTGTGTGCATTGTGTTGGTGGGTCACTCTCTCTCTCTCTCCTTCTACCTTTCTCTCTCTATCTCTCAGAGAACCACCTGCTGACTCAACCAGTTGTTCCTTGCAGGTGTCCATCACCATGCACCCGAAACTGACTTCACTGCCATGACACAACACTCTAAAGATGACATATGCTGAACATTACACATGCCAATAAACACGGCCATGTCAGTAAAACGAAAGTGTTATAAGCAATGTCTCACTATGTGAGCAAGAGGATCACAACATACAACAATTATAGCATCTTCAAAGGTGTGATGTTAAGTGGAGTGAAGTGACAATGTCTTTTTGACATTTTGTACACATAGGAAGCAACATGTACAATAAGAAAATACATAATGATAGGTATGACAGGTATGGTACAAGATATGGGCACACATCCAAAAGGGCCTAAAATGCCCATGGCAATATGCAGTCCCATGTCACTACAGGTTGGATTTTGTTGGGGCGTGTGTGTGTCTGTGTTTGGGGGGGGGGGGGGGGGGGGGGTTAGTTTCCATATTGAGTCACCCATTAAATATGCCCTTTCAACACTCCATGTATGTTATCTGGAGATGCTGTTCATGGGTTTGCCTTAATTACAAGCACATGTTCTAAAGTGCCTAAAACGCTCAACATAATTTATAGTCACTTAAGAGAAGTCTTTAAACAGGTTTCAAAAGGGAAAGAATGACATGGATTTTTTTTTTTCTTTTAACCAGGCGGGGGGGGGGGGGGGGGGTGCAGGAGGTTGCTTGTTGAGTCACCCGTTAAACATGCCCTGTCCACACTCCATTTACCTTATCTGGGGTAGATTTTCATGGGTTTGCCTTGTGCCCACGCTCTCATTCAAGGGTCTACCCCTCGTTTTGTGTGTCCACTGTGTTTCACTGAAACTGGACATGTCCCGCGGGCCAGTCTGCCCGTGCCCCACCGACACCATCCAATCAGGTTGCGCGTCTCAGCGCCCCTAGGTCCAAGTGGGGAGTGCTGTGACGGCATGTGACGGGAGGATTTGAATCGGGATGAAAGGCTGATCGCGATGGCAGGCCTATCCTCGCCATAATCGCATCAGAGTCGCTCGCCCGTGCCCTGTCCCTATCACCGGCTGTCACACACTCAGCCAAGCAGAAATTCACACACATACATGCACACACATGCATCCACGTACGCACACACACACACATACACACAAACTTACAGACACACACACACACACACACACACACACATACAAAAATTCCGGTATTTAGCACTTTGAGTCCCTTTTCTGGTTTGTTTTGGATGAACTAGAGTGGTGGACACCGAAATTTTGACGATTGGTCATGAATTTTCCTTTAATGAGTAAAGCTTGTATGAGCATGCATGTGTATGTAATAGTGTGTGTATAGGTTTTGTATAGTCTGTGGTACATGTTTTGTTTGGGATTGTTTTGGGGCTTTATGAATTGTATATAGTTTATCACTTCTCATAAGTGGAGAGATGAATAGAGATAAATAAGGGTCTCTATGGTGGCCCAGAAGGATACACACACACACACATACACACACACACACACACACAAATACAGACACTGACATGGTGCAGGCTGCGGAAATCCAGCGTATTTTCCATGACCAAATGACAGTACGCAGTTGTGGAAACACTCGGTGCTTCCTTGCCCACATAAACATTAGCAGACAATACCTTTGCCATATGAGGGGACTGCCATTGGGCCTCTGTGTTTACATCATATTGACATCATATAACATCACATTTCTCCTGAAATCTGACAATGTACAGATATCCTCTTCAGCTGATTTCTAAAAAAAAAGAAAAAAAAAAGTGAAACAAGGTACTTGCTGCCTCTATGTTTAAGGATGTATAAGGAGGTATGTGTATGAGTCTATGTGTGTGTGTGTGTGTGTGTGTTACTTTTGCATGTGTAAATTGATGTGTTTAGAAAATACAACAATCACACTTCTGCTATACCTTGTATTGCTAAAATCCTATCTGCTGACAATGTCATGAGTAACGATTCTCAGAACAGTCTTTGAGCTGTCCAATACCTGAGGCAAAGCAAGACCCAGGGAATCCAGATCAGTCCGGCTGTGTGGTGTGTCAGTGTCAGCACCTCACCCAATAACAATGCACCTGGAACGGAGCATTCCCCCTGAATGAATTGCCACTAAATAACTATGATGCAACATTAGATTTTTTTGCTGGTTGCCAGCCTGCACCAGGGATCATGGGAAAATAAGGCAAGGCTGGCAAATCCCTGTTTTGTCAGCTTCACCGCTCCAGTGAAGAGCAAGGAGACCTGTTGACCTGAACGCTAATTAAGCACAGGCAAAGGTCATCATCAGTACTCATCGCCCATTACTCTTGCCTGTCCGGTCGTTCTAATCTATGTGACTAATATTGTTTGCGCAAGTTTGTCTGTGTCTGTGTCTGAATCTGCGTCTGGGTGTGAAGGTGTCTCAACACAATAAAAGTGTCTCACCACAACAAAAGTTCTCCAGAGAAGCTTAAGTCACCTCAAAGATGCACCACATATTCAACCACACGACACAAAACGTGATTGACATGAAGGGAAACCAGAGGAGACATGCGTCCTCTTTGTGTGTCTCTAAAGCACACACACACACACACACACACACACATGTATGGAGCCTCACATATGGAGCCTCAAAGGAGAGATGGGTTTCTCATCCACATGGAGTTTTTTAGCGACTCCACACAAAAGTGTAACACTTTTTTCATTTCTAAAAACACACTTGGGTGGCGATCAGACAGGACGCGCGTTTGCCGCTTATAAAACGCGGCAACGCGCGAGATGCACTCAGAAATTGAGAACGAGAACTCAAAAATGTGAGGCACAGCAGGTGCAAAAAACGCCAGGCGCTCTGGTTCTTGGTTCCAAATACTAACATCAGAATAAATCATCTCCTTCCATGTTACAGCCTGATATACACTTTGTGCAAATCACTAGACTTTCATGGTCGATAAACTCCTGTACCCTGGATGCTTTCAGGCAGGACTGGCATTCTACTAAATGAGCATGTTATCATGACCCGGATTCAGGTAGCACTACTTGTTCTTCAGCATTTCTCCAGGGATGATGAATAGATGCCTTTCTGGGAACAAGTCATATTATCTCTCCTTACGACCTGTACTTCCACGTACCATGGACAACTTTGCTTGTATTTTATGACATGCTTTGAGCTCCTACATAGGCCTCAGTTTTCATCAGATGCCTCAGCCAACCGGTGGATCATCTTACAACCTGATCTCAAGCTTGTCATTGTCCATGACTCCATACTGTCTTCCACCAATATTACTCCAGGCTAAACTAAAATTGCAACCACCAGGATGACAGCTGTTACATCACATTCCTGTTGAAATGTAAAAACATATGTTCAAGATCATGTTTGCGATTCAGAGTTGCAAACACAGCATAATACAGCTTTTTATTCACTTGTTCATTTACTTTCTTGTTTTCTTATTTTGCATTGAGATCATTGCTGATGCAAATCCTGATTGATTATTCACCCACTATGTGGATACTGTTTTTTAGAATTGAGTTTTCCCACATCTCCACTTTGGCCGGGGTTTTCAGAAATAATTGTTTTCAGATATAAAACCTCTTTTTTCGTGTAAATGAAAGGCCAAAATATATGCGGTTTTACTACGTGTAAACGGGCTCTTAGAAGCCACCTGTCTAGCTTGTAGGGACAGCGTTTTAGTTGCAAACAAAATCAACCAAAGCATGCTCAGATGACGTGATAGATGAGGCACTGTTGCTGATCTCTCCATCATCGTACAGTTGCTCCTCAACGGAACAATTCCAGACCGAACATCTCAACCTCTAATGTTGTGGGCAGGGCTAGTTCGGCTGGCATCCAGGCTACAGTTTGATGGCACATCATTGTGTAACTGGATGTCTCTGCACAGTAAAATTGACAGTGTTATTAAGTGTTAATTTTTCAGAGACATATTTTTCAGTGTTCATTAGTGTTAATTAGTGTAACTTCGGGAGTTGTTTGAACAAACATGTACACCCACCTTGTAATTAAAACTCACAACCTAGTGTTTTAAGTGGGTGTGAATGTACTCTGGGGTGGAGTCATTTACACTTCCGGTCCTTCAGTTGGGATTTTTAAAAAGAAGATGGACGCCATTGAAGTACAGCGTGGGATAGTAAAAAGTAAAGTAATTTGTTCCCTCTACTTCTGTAAGCTAGTATGAAAACTACGACAAATACACAATTAAGGAATGTCACATCACAGGTATATGTTTTCATACCAACGTGTTTTACCTACTATGAAATATTGGTGACGTTAGCTTGGTCGCTAGCTAGTAGCAAGGTCGCTAGCTAGCTCAGAAAATGTTTAGTAAAACATCCAGCAAGCTAACATAACTTTGGTGGGTTATAACCTTGAAATGGTCAGGTTTATGTTAATTTGTAATACTTAAACTGTAAACTGACATTAATATAATATTGGAGTCGACAACGTCTTAAAGTCCTTTCTGAAATTCAAAAAGGCGGTTGGAATTTGAATAGCACTAACGTTACCCACTGAGGGAATAGCTCTAACATGCTGACGTAGCTGGTTAACATTAGTTACAGCCAGGACTCCACTGTTCATAGCGATCTAACGTGTGCTGCTAAATGCTCACCTGGCACAAATTAATCTGTTGACTGACTAATTATAACACTCTGTCGACTAATTGACGTTTGGTTGAACTGAACACTATTTGCTTGGTTATATAAGAAAAATTGCTATTAGCTAACATTAGCTGAGACCACAAGGGCATTTGTTTAACTGTTAGGCATTTGTAGCAAACAGAGGTGTAAGGTAGGGTGACCAGACGTCCCCGGTTTCCGGGGACAGTCCCCGATTTCGGTGACCTGTCCCCGGCTGGAGCTGTCCCCGGAAAAGTCCCCGGTTTTCACTGTGACTGACAGACCCGAAATTGGAATAAAAAAAAGAAAGAGAACACTGACCAAACGTACAGTTGCGCACCCTTCACGTACAGGCTCAAGCCAGTCAAAGCAAGCGCTCAGCTCAGACCTCAGAGATGTTCTAGAATGCCCATATTTCTGGTAGGCTATTTCGATTGGTGGAATAGCAGCGCGGTAGAATCTTTGAAATGAAACCACTTGTGCGGGGGACTTATTAAACTATTCATCACGAACGTGCCAGCTGCTCAAGTCCAGGTTAAACTAAAATTGCGGAGTACTCGTCACACAGATAGCATAGGCTACATATCATACGCAGATATCACGTGAACGTGAACGTGAATCTAAGCTTTCCAACGATATTAGCGCCAAGTTGCTGTGATAAATGGTTTGCGAGAAAATTAACTATGAACTTATGTAACAACTCTAGCGTATGCCTACAACAAGCGGTTCCTGAGTAGTCCGGTTTTGAAATTGCAACAAATTTCTACATGGTCTCCAACTTTGGGCCAAAATTATAATGTATACCTATTCTCATATAAACTATTTATGTCAGTACAAACTTTTTTGTAAATTGTTTAGCCAGAGTAGGCCTATCCCACCATAATGGTTGTCATTTGCCAGATTCCAGACAATCACCTACAAATATCAATGTAGCCTATATTTCTACTGGTATGCTTCCTAGTGACAAAAATATAAAGGAAAGAAAAATCATGAGACGAGAGTTATTTTTTCTTGATATAAGACTGACAACACATAGGCCCTATTAGGCTACCTTAGACAAATATTATCATACATTCTCAGATCACAGACTGTCCTGAAAAAAAGAAGATAGGCATTACAATGACCAAGATTACTAGCTTAGATATCTGAACAACACGGCCACTAGGATATAATTTTATGGAGTGCTGAAATGTAGCCAATACTATTTTGGACCTTTAACTGTGAAATTGTGAAGAAAATATGCTTTGTGGTTGGGCAATATCATAACTTACTGCAATATTATAATTATTCCACCTGTATGTGCATGGTTAAAATTCTGAAGTGCAAGTTTAGGCTACAGCACAAATATTTCCATCCATAGATAATGAAGTCTAACCTTTGAATTTCTTTTCAAAGTGCACCAGATTGATGCATTTAAACGTTAAAATATACCAAATTTTCTTACGGGGGAGCATGCCCCCGAACCCCCCTAGGGGGATTGTGGACTAGTGCAGCTCTAGTGACACCCGGGACAGTGTCCCCTTCTCAACTGAAAATGTCCCCGGATTTTGTCTCAGAAATCTGGTCACCTTAGTGTAAGGTAACAGTTAGCCTTGTTGGTTCGGTGCAGTCTCCATTCTCTGTATGGCACTGGTATTAGTTAAGAGTCTGTTGGCTTTATTTGGGTAAGATCAATTTCTTTGTTTCCTAACTTGTGCAGGTAAGCCAAAGAGTATAGAAGTTAGCTAGCTAGCTGATACTAATTTTAGATGTTTGTAGAAATTGTGGTTCAATACTAGCTTGCAAGCACATGCATAAGGATATTCAGTCCATTAGGCATAATGTTACAGCTGAGCAGAGAAATAAATGTTAATTCTCTGAAATTATGAGCAGTTTTTTATGGATATGGTAATATGTAGATGAGTATACTGCCTAATAAAATTATTTAAGTTATTACCAGTCATGTTGCTTAAAAAGTAGGGATTATATGAACATATTTTTAGACAAAAACACTTGCGGTTGAAACATTTGGTAGCCTGTGGTATATAATGTCAGAATAAAGTTTAGAAGTCCTTTGCTGGTTAGTTGATATACTGCTGATAGTCAAATCATTGTAGTTCTTATATTGATGTAGTCATTTTCTTTGTTTTAACAGGGTCAGTAAAATGCTCATCAATGTCCAGTACCATGGAGAAAAAAGTACCTCAAACTGCAGCCTGGTTTTTCTTTTGAAAGTTTCATTCGAGAAGGTGAGGTTTTATGTGAGTTTAGGCAAGTCCCTCCACTTGGCAGCCATATTGCAACACTTTTTTTTTTCTAGCTTGTTTAGACTATTGAATCAGCCTGACCTTAGGCATGTTTCTTAATGATTTCACACGCACACTTTGTATCCTAGCTGGAGTTAATGCAGATCCGTATGATCCTTCTTAAGAAATACATTTATTTGAACTATTAAAAAGTCAAAAACTAGTATAAATCGCACACTGGAGGGTATATTTTGTTGACTTTATTTGGCGTGAACAACGCGTTTCGCAATTTGCTTCATCAGGTTCACGTTCAAACCTGATGAAGCAAAATGCGAAACGCGTTGTTCACGCCAAATAAAGTGGGTAAGGTTAAAAAAAAGATTTTGTCACCCTTTAGTTGAATTAAGTGAAATAAAATCGGAGACCGAATTTCTTAAAGCAGCCCTTTAAGATTCCAATTTGTTTTTCTTGTTCTTGTCACATCAATCCACTGGTGCAAAAGAAGAGAACACCTCTGCCATAGGAGATTCAGCAGAAAAAGGTCAAACAGGTGAGCATTTAAAATTAAAATATCACTAGGAGAAATCATTGTCTGTCTCGTCTCCAAAATGCAGAAGCCTGGCTTCGTGTTCCGGTAGTGTCAAATCAGTGGGCACATTCAATCTTGAAGCTCTGCACATATCTGGCTGAACGTAAAGTATGTTTATTAGATTTAGTCAAATCTGCTTGCAGATCCAGTGCTGCAAGATCAAAATCCCACTGATTTCATGCTACTGGAACACGAAGCCAAGCAATTTGCTTCCTTCAGATACATGTCTTGTTATAACCTCTCTGTACACTTTCCAAGTTTACAATACTTCTGTTTGTCTGTAGAGACCCTCACCACACAACCACAGAAGTGTAATTATATTTTGAGCACTATCAGTGGTATTAAATAGTGTTTGTTTTTTGACGTTCTACCTGCCCCCTTAACTTTCTTGTTTGTACTCTGAAGTTACGCTTTTTAGAGGGTGCATGCAAGTTTTCTCTTTACAAGTGTATCACTGTTATTGCTTCTTTTTTTACGCATAGATGGTCCAGGAGGTTCTGGAGAAGAGTTAAATGGAAGAGGAAATAACGGAGGAGTATAGTAGAGCACCTTGACACACTGTACAAGAAGGCATCTTCTGAATATTCTGGTCCATGGGTATGTTTTGTTTTGAATAAATTAATCTAATTGTATACAACAGTTTGGTCCAGTCAAACTATTAACTCTTTTCTGACTGAACAAGAGGGATTCCATGGGTGGGGTTATCTCAGGACATCCCTACTCAGACTTTTCAGTGGTAGTGATATTTTTACATTGATCCAATGTTATCGTTCCATTCATTCAAAGTGAGAGAACAGTGTAACATAACATCACAATTGACTGTTTGAGTGAGACAAATAGGGTGCATGTAATAGGGTGAATAATGTAATGTGAAATAAAAATTTAAAAAATCATTATTGTGCTCATATAGCCTCACACAACCTGCCTGCAGAGTGACAAGAAAAACCTAAATTGGTGTCTTTTAATCCAGGTATTTGGTAGTAGAATTGCTGTGTAAAAACAATACTGAACTGGTGATTGTGGGGTTGATAAATGCTATAAGGCAGAACCTTAGCTGTAGGGATATCTATTACCAACTACACAGTGGCTCCATTTTCAAAAAACTCCTGAAGACCCAGCTCTTTAGAGAACATCTCCTCTCATAGCACTACTTACAACAACACTCTAAAAAATGCTGGGTTGAAAACAACCCAAACTGGGTTTTCAACCCAGCCGCTGAGTAAAATGTGGTCCAACACAGCATTGGGTTATCTTAACCAAGCAAATTGGGTTACTAAATTTAACCCAACAACTGGGTTGACATTTAACCAATATGTTGGGTTATGTTGACACAACTGTTTAGTTAAAGTTACGTAACGTTTGGGTTATGTAACCAAATCCCCCCAAAACTACTGGTTGATTTTTAAAATACTCTGCTTGTACAAACTTGTAATAACTCAAAGTTTGTATTTACTTACTTGAAAGTCACACCTTCTGTTAACAGCTTTAGGCCTGATATAGACAGTCTATATTAAATGTCCATCAAAAGCCATGCAATGAAATAAAACAGTTAAACATAATTATTTATTTGATAGTTTTCTTTATTTTTGAATAGATAGCCTAGTATAAAATGCATGTGATACTTCCATGAAGGCAGGCAGATTCCAAAGTCCGTTTTGGGGGTCAGTCCTGTCAATCAAAGAAAAGAAGAGTGCATTTTAATCACGGTTAGCCTACAAAACTTTATATCAAGACGTGCATGAACCATTACCAGTGAATGATGTTGACAGACATAAAAATCCACCAGGAGACAAATTATTAGTGCAACACACTCGGAAACCATGACCACCTTATATTATGGAGTTGTAGGTAATACAAAACGTGCTTTTATGTCAGATGAGCTTGATAACACTAGCAGATAACATTACCATTAACGTTAGCCTAACATTAGGCTGACAGTCAGCAGTGCTAACGTTAGCTAGCTATGTTAACACATTCTTAGTGAATCCAAGTTAATGTTACCACCAAGAACCACCCAGTAAGTTACATGGCTATAATATGAGGCTACCCTGAATGATTTAATAAGATGTTGTTTGGCATGATTATTATCGTAAGTTACGTGTGTTGTGAAGACTGAGACTACTTCGACTGTGTTAGCTAGTTAACAAACGTTAGCCACGAAGCATATTTAATTAGCATAAAGTTTCCAAGTCTGCTAACGTTACCTACCAGCTGCTGGTATGCTAATTGTAGTTCGTTGTAAAAGTTTGTTTTGTTTCTGTTCAGCAGTTCCTACCCAGTGAATACAGAAATATGTTTTATGAGTCTGTCTTTGTGTAGATTTAACATTAACAGTAGCTAATATTAGCTGGAATGAATGACACCTGCTAACCTGCTTGAAGCTGAACGAAATGGCAGGCAGAATATTCCTTGATATCACGAAGGGTATGTCTCTGGGTGGACTTTTAAAATCCGTCTGGATAAAAATAAATAAATAAAAGCAGATACATACCTTCCGAAATCACCTGATTTCCATTGCATGTTGACAGCTGCTGGACTGGACGGTTGAAAGAATATGCCTGCCTGCCGATTTTTTTTCTCTCAACCTTCAAATAACTATGCAGCTGTGTTGAAGTCACCCTGGTGCTGGGTAGTGTACTCCACGTCAGGTGGGGCACAGGGGGGAGCACAGCCCTAAACTATCAACCCAGCAGTGATAAACTATCAACCCAGCAAGCTGGGTTACAAAAATGACCCAATATGAGTAAAAACAACCAAACAAACGACCCAACAGCCTCAACCCAGCGTTTGGGTTGAAAAAATAACCCAGCATTTTTTAGAGTGAAGTCTTGCTGATCCTAGCACTTACCTCCTGTCTTGAACTGACACTCAACTGTTTAAAAACAGCACTCACTGATGCACTTATTCTTACTGTACTCTACTGTTTTTAAATTGTCCTAAAATTGTTGAGAGAATTGCTTTAAAACTTAAACTGCTACCATGTTAGTCGCTTTGGTTAAAAATGCGTTAGCCTAATGTAATATAATATTACTTAAGCATGTTTAAGTGGCAAGAAGCGTTAAGTCTATATTTTATCCATAATCCATGTTTAATCACTCTTCCATTTTATAGCTTGTAATGTTGTCTGAATATATCTAATATCATTGTCCTATTGTTTTTAGAAGGATACCAGTACGTAGTCAAAGAGAAAGATATGCACTCAGCATTGTGACTGTTTCCTAATCTCAGGGATCCTTACTCCACCAATGGCTATGTAAGATTTTACTCATTTCCATTTAAGGTAATACAGAATAATAATGGTTAACTATTGATCTGGATAATCATAGTTCTTGCCCACATTATTTTGCAGGAACACTTCTACGATGCTGCAAGAGGGACGGGCTATCTGGCATGGCGCCTAAAGCAACGAGTGTCGCAGCGTTTGGTCAAGAACAGCTCGGGAGCCTTGGAATATATGAACACCATGAGCTTTTTAAGGAGGTAGACTTTCTAATGAGGAGACACGGCACTCAAAAAATCCTCCATAGAAATGCATGGGGTTAGTTTGTAACGTATGGTGTTGTCTACACACATCACACCCACTCCGTGGTAAAACATGGACATGTGAATACATTGAGCCAATCATGTGGTGTGTTGTGAAGACATTGTGCCAATCATGTGTTGTGATCTTGCCGCTGGAGCAAGATTGGTGTTGTAAAGCCTGCCGAAATAGATGCCCGATAAGTGCCCAAAAAGCGTTGCAATATGGCTGCTGAGTGGAGGGACTTGCCTTAAAGGACTTTGCGTATACCCACATGTAACATCACTTCATGGTGCATTATCTGTCTTGCTTATGGCTTGCTTGATTTATATTGTTTTATTTCTTGTTTATGAAATGTTTACTCAGTGTTGCAGAGCATTTTCATGCATATGTGGTTATGGATTGTGAGGAACATTGTTTTATTGTTAGTCAATGATTTGTATGAGTATGAGGCCTTTGCTCAAAAAAATGCTTATGGACCAAACTTTGACACATATATTGTACCTCTGCACATTTATTTGAGCCATATCATGGCAAATATTAATAAAAAAAGAAAAGTAATTAATTTGCTGTGGTTTGTTTAATATGTTTATTTTGATAAATATATGGCTCTAGAAACGAATTAATTATTTACTCCAATAGAGTTAATTTTGAAACTCTGATAAGAGTTAATTATGAATCACTGATGGAGTTAATGATACACTCCAATAGAGTTAATTTTAACTCTGATAGATGTTAATACGGCAACACTATGGCAAGTGTTATTTTAACACTGATGAGTGAGGATTATATAAACTCTGGAATAGTGTTAAAATGAACACCCGTAGAGTAAAATTAACACTGGCCGATTTACTGTGTGTGCTTGTGTGTATGTGATTCTGTGTTTTGTGGGGGAGAAGTTTGCCATTAAATTAATATAAACAGTAAAAAGTCTTTGATTACTGTTTGTATCACCACAAACCGCACATGTCAGTATTTGACATTTGTAGTTTCCATACTAGTGTATGAGGATAGGAGGAGTGCACTCATGTTAATAACACAGCACAAAGAGGTACTAGATAAGGGTGCTTTTCTGTTCTTTTCTGTGCCTTTAAGTGATAACTGGGGAAATCCCATTCCTCTCCCTGGATCATAGTCATAACAATGGGCATTGGGGCAAGATTGGACCTGTGTGTGTGTGTGTGTGTGTGTGTATGTGTGTGTGTGTGTAGGCAAAGGTTTACACACAGGGGAAGAACCATGGTAAGAATGTGGGCCGGGACTCGCGCACACCAAAGCCCACCACGAGGCAGTGGGCAAACAGCAGGTTGCATAGCAACAGGCTAATTTACCCGCCCACAGATGAAGGAGTGTCGCAGGACGGATGTAAGAGTGTTAATGGGTCATTCCACGTCAATTGAACCAGGGCCCACGCACTTAGGTCTCAAAAAAATCTGAAAAAATTACCAGGTGTACCTATGTTACCCAGGAGACACACTGTAAAATTACTCTTATGTAAGATCAATACTTTCCAAGATACAGCCAGTTTTACAGGGGGACTGGGGTGTCGATTTTGGTCAGCCTCTTTTTTTCACAAGCCCACAGCGCAAGAACTAAACCATGTAGGAGGCTCAACTTTTGCATGCTGGTACATAAATAGGAATGGTATGTAGCAAAATCGTCATGTTTGGCCTGGATAATTTGACTTGTCTTATGCAAATCTTTCTTTTTCACTTTCCACCCTGAACATGGGCAAAATGCACCATTGAGATCAATATGTTTTGTATAGAGCTACCACAGGTTACTCTATACAACCACAGGTGGCACTGTGGTAACTCTAAATTTACCACAGTGTTTCTACTTATCTCAGTAAGTAAAATAAATCAAGAGCCTATGTTGAGTACAAATATGTCTTCTGAAGGCCTAAACAGAGCCCAGCCAAAAACTCCAATAAAATGTTGATCAACTTTGAGGGACAACTATGACCATGCAGGATCATCCAGACCAAACGTGACAATTTTGCTACATACTATTCCTATTTATGTACCAGAATGCAAAATTTGAGCCTCCTACATGGTTTAGTTATTGCGCTGTGGGCTTGTGAACTTTGACAAAAAAAAGAGGCTGACCAAAATCGACACCCCCCTCCCCCTGTAAAACTGGCTGTATCTTGGAAAGTATTGATTTTACATAAGAGTAATTTTACAATGTGTCTCCTGGATAACATAGGTACACCTGGTAATTTTTTCAGATTTTTTTGAGACCTAAGTGCGTGGGCCCTGGTTGAATTGACGTGGAATGACCCTAATTAAAAATGACTCAATGCCATTACATTACATTACATTACATTATTTGTCAATTAGCTGACACTCTTGTACAGGGTAGTCTGGATTAACATCTAACACATTATAGCAGCATTATATTATATTATATTATGCTATGTTATATGATATTATATTATGTGAATGTTAAATAATACAGTATATCTAAGTCCTCACAGAGCTGCAAAGGTCAAGCTAGCCAGGTTATGTGACTGCATCCGTGACACAACAGACAAGACAGAGACCTCTCCCACACGGCACACCACACCTTCACCAGTTTTTCCCACACAGTAGCAGACTAATTGCATTTATACGCCATTTGTCACAGATGGAAGCACTGATTTATCTGCATGCACATCAGGCTGTCCTGAGAGTCTGATGACAGAAATACTCACACTTCTTTCTGGTGGCGGTGCCAGTGTGGGGACAGTGTGAGAAAAGGGTGTGTCACTGATAACGTTATCTGCTATTATTGCCTGGTGCGAGACCAAGCAGAGATGAGTGGGGTGTGTGTGTGTAGTGAGTGTACATGTTAGTGTATGCATGAGTGAGTATGTGTGTGTGTGTATGGACACTGTCAGTGTGATGGATGGATCATGGTGACTTTCTTAGTCGAAGATGTAAAAAATGTTTCCACCCTAGCCCTCATCCACCATCCCCTTTCATGTAAAACAACCTCAACAAAGGCAGCGCAACGCATGTGATGGCACCAGAAGGTGTTGGGTTTTCAAGGAGACCTTTACTTTAGTCCAGACTCATGCTCTCAAAGCCTTTATTTTGTAATGTTTCACACCTACCACAACTGTCCCATCTGACTGTCAGGTGCTTGCAGTTTTCTGACGTGCTAATTATATGTTGCACTGTTCATATGTCTCACCTGATAGGTAGTTTTTTCCCTGCCACTTCAGACCACACCCACAGGAAATGGGTGTGTGCTGGAATGTGCTAGACAATGGCGCCACGTTTATGAGGTCACATAGAGAATTTTGAGCCATGTTTTACACTTGCCTGGTGTGTAAATATGAGGGCTTCCGCTTCGGCTACGCCTTACACCACACATGAAAAAGTGCTAAGGTGTGGATTTTTAAAAATTCTAACAGAAGATTCCGCAACATTTTAAGGTTCTGAAATTCTATGTTGAATTCAATAACCCAAGATATTATTTAAAACGTTAATTTTCCAACATTCCCATCACACTGGTGTGACGGTACACCTTTAAGGGTTAAATATGTACCTTGTATAGACAAAGACAAAAAAAAACAAACACTGGATGGCGTTACCTGTCATGCTAAAAATAGACATCAGCACTGACAGTTATGAAAATCGGTGACATAATGGTTCATGTTAAGACATTTGCAGCCACTGTAAAATGCCTCTAGTTTAAGGTTGACTCAGTGTGTGCAGTCTTCAATTATGTTTTGTGGAAGGGGTACAACAACATGTGATTTGCACACCAAGGACTGACAGCTGTTTAAGGTCTAAGAGCAGCTTGTTGCTAACTGTCAGAGTTGCTACATCATTTCAGGTGTAACATCCGTGTCATGTGAAATGAGATGGTGTTTGAAAACATGTCCATTGTACATTTAACAGCTTTAGCATCCAGAAAGGATGTTTTGGTTTTGGAGAGATTGGTATAAATATTAAACTAATAGCACATTTCAGAGCATGGCCCCACATTGTATGAAGACCAAAGTCTGCTGCATATTAGGCAACTACAATAGGCACGTTAGGTCTGCTGCATATTAGGCAACTACAATAGCATGTCCTATTTGCTGTTAGGCCTTATTGTAAATTTGCAGTAAACGACACTATAATAGTAGCTAGCAAGATAGCAGTAACCCACTGGCTCTGAGCTTAAGTATGGTAACCACAATCAAATCAATTTAGAGAGGTTCACTGAAATAGTCATACCAAGGCTAGAATGCTAGCTGTAGCAGACTGTTGAAAAACCAAGGGGCAGATGTAAGAAGGACACGTAATTGTCATGGGTTAACACCAGGTCTTGAACCCAGGTCTCCAGAGTATGAGACTGGGAACAATTCCCTAAACCACTCTCAAGTGTCAGAATCACGGGCAAAAATGCAGAGGAGTCAAAACAAGTTTGCAGTGATTTTACTTCACAAGGAGCTTGCACACTGCTCCGACAAATACCAACAAACTCCAACATTCTAAAGTTGGTAGTCTTTAAAATGTTAATAAAAACACCTCAAATGTCAAACTCAACATTCAACAAATGTAAACAAACACAGACGGCCGGCCCACACTGACCCAACTGTTGGTGTTTGTATATATAAGTATAAGTATGTAAGTATAAGTATATATATTCTTTTGATCCTGTGAGGGAAATTTGGTCTCTGCATTTATCCCAATCCGTGAATTAGTGAAACACACTCAGCACACAGTGAAAACACAGTGAGGTGAAGCACACACTAATCCCGGCGCAGTGAGCTGCCTGCAACAACAGCGGCGCTCGAGGAGCAGTGAGGGGTTAGGTACCTTGCTCAAGGGCACTTCACGGAAGAGAGAGAGAGAGAGAGAGAGAGAGAGAGAGAGAGTTTGTTGGAGCAGTGTGCAAGCTCCTAAAGTCAACAATCAAAGTCAGCAATCTAAGCTAAAGGCCATTTCTTAAAGTCAATTAATAATTCACAAATAAGTGGATCAGAGAGAAGAGCAGTTTGTCAAAGTCCGTTTTCCAGTAAAATAGTTCAAAAAAGAACATAGAAGATAACAGGCCAGAATTCTTAGTTACACAAACGTAGCTCACTTACATACACAGGTGGCAGACTGGAGAACTCTCAGCAAATGTAGACATGACTAAATACGAAATTACACTAAAGGTACAAGACTGGGACCTGACGATTCCAGATCAATCAGGATGTGAAAATCCCTGATCAAGATGTGATGTATGATATTCCGAGCACAATAGATTGAAATGGAAAAAAATGGTCTAGTTCTAAAGCCCCTCTCTTGTCTCATTAATAGTATGGAAGGTATAACTGAGTACATTTTCACCACTGTGGTTCCTTTGTTTGTTAACGAGTGGGCTAAATGAACTGTGTTGCAGACTCTTATTCAGGAATTCAAGGCTAGTTTGACCTCAAGGCACCAGTGATGTTTCTGTGGTAGTCCGTGTTTAGTCTGCTACTTATTCACACACTGCACGTTTACCCCCCTCAGCGGTTGACTGTGCTTTAGAGGTCTAGAAGGCCTGAGAAAATATCCCATTATTATGATGCACCACACACACACAAGCACAGACAGGCACTCACACACACAGGCATGCGCACACACACACACACATGGACACACAGAAGCACATATATACACAAAAGCAAACACACACATGCACACACATACATACACAAAAGTCGCAAGAGTAGGGGATGGAGACAAATTGACGTGATTTATTTTTGCGGCGAGAATGTGCAGGACTGAGCGGCGGTCATATTTTGTACCGCTATGCGGTACATATAGTTCTGTAAATGCTCATGGGAGTTGAATCTGGCAAACCAATCCTGGAGTCACCTCTGAGATTTGTTTTCACAGTGAACGATGCTTAGTGTGACAGGATGTTTGCTTTCCCTGCCAAACTGTATAGTAAGCCTTCCCAGGAATCACACCGTAATCACAATATGTCTGGTGAAATTCCGATAACAGCACTGAAATAACTGTGTGACTTGACTTATCATAAGCTTGAAGTAAAGCTAATACCACTTACTGGACATCACACACCATGTTGCCCCATTGGTTTGGCACCTGAAAAAAAGACAGGTCCCCACTGTAGCTGTGAAAACCATTATACTAAGAGGGGTGCAAAATGCTGTTCCTTGTGTCCCTTGGTTCACAAAGCAGAACATTCCATAGAATAGTCTGTAATGACATTTACATGACCAGACCCTCCTCCCCCTCCAGTCCTCTCTTTCAGATCTTTTCCTCTCTTGACTTCCTCTGTGTGTGTTCTTTCCATCTCACACTTTCCTTCCTTTCTTCCTTCATGTAAGAAAGTATCAGCGTATTTGCCTTATGGGAGAGCGAGCCTTGGGTCTCAAGTCCATCCAGAGTGAAAACAGATGTTGACAGGACACACAACTCACACCGTCAGACAGATTTGAGCCAGTGTTACAGATGTGCGAATGGTGATGTTATGGTGTGATCCTGTCTGAAGATGGTGACTGAGAGTGTGTGCATGAGAGAGTCTCAGATGTACGGACATCCAATTACAGTCAGCTGCTGTCAGTCTCTCTCCATCTCTCTCTCTCTCTCTCTCTCTCTGTGTGTGTGTTAGCATGACAGTGCATTGAGGTTACATGGTTCTGACTCCAGAACAGGTTTAAGACCACCATGTAGACATCTGGCCCCAGTGCTGGCCCTAACCTTTTGGGGGCCCTAAGCAGAATTTGATTTGGGGGCCCCTCCCACAACGCGGAGTCACCTGTGCTTGGCGATAATTGACAACTTCACACTATAATGTTATATTATAAATTATTACAGTGAGGTTATGTATTAATATAGTGACTGATTATGAATTACTGTCCCCCTGGACACAGATGCATAAGGACCCTCTCCCCCTACCCTATTTGTGCAAATGTGGGTACAAACGTGTGTGTGTGTGTCGGGGGGGGGGTAGATGTTATTTCCTGTATTCTGGTGCATTTTTGGGATGGTCAGCTGGAGAAGGGCAGTACCTAAATTTGTTTAGATTCATAGCCTTTTGCTTTTTGACTTATAGAGGTAGTGACTTCACACAACTACTTGAAGGTTCAGGGTCCCTTGACCTCTTGGGCTCGGTAGGCTCATTCAGTAATCCATCCTTGCTCACATGCCAAAAATCTTTTGGGGCTCCGCTCTAGATTTCTGGCCCCATGGGTTGGGGTTGGGACTGGGAGCCTGGGCTTAGCCTGCTGTTGCTATCAGACTTACCACTATTACCACATATTATAGAACAGTAATAAACTATCAACACTTTTAGGTGCGAAATCAGAAACAATCCCTCTGTGGCAGAGCTGCCAACCCTCACGCATTTGATTGGTGTAAAAGCGTGTGGAGCCAATCAAATGAATGAATCTCACTCTCAATGTGTGAGAGCAGCAGCTCTGCTGTGGTAAATTTGCCTTCAGCTACGTTTTCATGTAGCTAGTGCTAATGTCCACTTCAGTCAGCTAGCTAACTTTAATTTACAACATAAGCCCACCTAGAGCTAGGGTAGGCTATATGCTTGATTGAACATCCAAAACAATTCCAATATCCTTGACATCTGAAATACACCTAGATAAATATATATTAATGGGAGACATTTCTCTGTTGATGGCGGGGATTTAGCTCTGGTGATGGCTTATATTAGATCATGACAGCTAGCTAGCTACCAAAACATACTGTAAATAATCATGTAAACATACCTGTATCTTGCACGTTTTTCTCCTCCTCTTCGAAATGCATGCCGTTCATAGGGGGCCATACAGTACATTCATCTATGTGTACATTTAGTGACTGTACACCAACTGGCCTGTAGATGGTCGGACAGTTTTCTGTGAATATCTCAAAAACCGGCCTAGGATGACCAATTTTTTTTGTATGTTGGCCTCCAGGGGCCATGTCAACCCATCCCATATCCACTCATTTGATATACTGTATAGCACCAACTAGTTACCAACGAGCATTGTAATCTCAGGTATCTTTGGCTGACCGGTTCGAAACTGCACGGAATTTGAAGTGTAGGATTATTATGACACCCTCTGAATGCATGGTCAGTTTCGTGGAATTACGTACATGGGTGGCGGGGGGGTCATACAATAAATGAATATATGTACATTTAGTGATTGTACACTATGCATGCACACACACACACGCACTCAAGAACACACGCAAATACACATACACACATAAACGCACATACACACACATACATGCAGGCAGGCACACACACACACAGGTACGCACACACTCACACGCACGCATGCACACACATACAGTACACACACAGTAGACATATGCACGCACACACCAGAGTTTCCGCTAGAAAAAAATGGTGCTGGTCAAAGTGACCGGCAGAGGTTTCGTTTTCCGGACATTTTGATGATATGCCGGTCAAATATCCTATTATCCCTTCTTAATTAGTCAAATTGAGGAAAACTGGAGACAGGCTATGTAGCTTAAAGAATGGTATAATCAGGCTGTATAGAAGAGTCCGATTCGTTCGTTGTTTTAAAAAGGCTACGTTGTTTGTTGCTGCTACCCACGTTATCTCCAGTGGTGACTGTTTAACTTACACAGATGCGCACACACAAGAATGAGCGCTCACACCACTACACCACACCACCTAATGCTATGCCTCTTTATTTGATAACAATACATTAAGAAATGTTTCCTATTCTGGGAAATGTTTAGGTTCTTTTTCTTTCGGCCGCGGTTCAATGATACCGTTTAATTGTGCCAGAAATTATCCGCGGACCAGTAATCGCCTCGTCGAGGAGGCCCTAACCCTGCAGATGATCATAGACAGAGAACGCATAGGCCTACTGTATGCTTTGGGTAAAAAACACTTTATGTCCAGTGTACACGGAGAATGACAGTGTCTTGGAGCGGCCGCACCCCCCGCAACTCCACTTCCAATGTCACTGATTCTGACAGATACGCCCGACACTTCTGCTTTTTATCTGGTGGTGGTGGAGTTGACCGGACATCTGAGGCTTCAGACGTTACCAATTTATCATCATCCATCGCGTCTGGCCTCTGAAAAAACTTTTAAGGCTAGTCTGCCTGGGCCTGGCCATGTTTGAACCGCCTCACTCATTTGTTCGTTGTTGGACGTTTTAAGCGTGCGCTTCCTATTTGATATGCAGCATAGGCTATGCGTGTTGTTTAATAGCTTACTTTTCAAACGGTAGAGCTGTTCATTTAAAAACATAGCCAGAGGACGTATAATATAGGCTTACATATTAAGCCTTATTGTAAAATTCAGATTGCATTAGGGGACGGGATTATTAGCCAATTTCAATCGGACAATTTGACCGGAGAGATTTAATTTTGTCGGACATTTCATTTTTTTTTCGGCCAATGTCCGGTAATTACCGGACAACGGAAACCCTGCCACACACACACACACATGCAGACACACAGGCACGCACACACACACTCAGAAACGCTTCTGTTACTCGCTTCTGTCAAGTGTCATTTGGTTTTTGTCATGACAAGTTAGGGTTAGTGTTAGGATTATGACAGTGTCATATCACTCTTATGTAGAAACCTAAAGTAAAGTGTTACTGTCAATTCTGTGACTTACTGGCCAGTGCAGGAACTTAAGAGTTGGAGTAATGAGGTCTGTTTGATAGTCTATTTAGGAAGGCCTGTGAAAAGCCCATTGCAGTAATCAACCCTGCTGGAGATAAATACATTAATGAGTTTTTCTAAATTTAATCATGTTTTGACATCAGCCCTCTAAGTTTGCCAATATTTTTGAGGTGGTAAAAAATCTGATTTAGTTATTGCTTTCATGTGGCTGTTGAAATTTAGATCACTGTCAATTAATACACTAAGATAACAGTAGATAACAGTTGTTGCCTTCGTCAAACTCACGTCCAGGGGCTGTCATTTCCTCCACGGTGCGTGGCTGCTTACAGTAATGCCATGAATGACAAGTCTGATCACCCGCTTTGCTTCTGAAGGACTGGACAATGTGAATTAGCAAGCTTGTGGCCCGAGACATAATACCACTGCATTGGTTTTGATGTTCTTCTAATGCGCTGCACCCGGTTGCCTACGTATACATATAACCTCCTTTTCTGATTAGTTATGTATCCTAAGACTACACGGCTATCTGTGTAGAATTCAACAGCGTCAAGAACAATGTCCAGTTCACTAATTTCTACAGCTAAAACAGCAGCCCCCAGTTCTAACCTTGGGATTGTGAGAGCAGACTGTGGAGCTAATTTGGCTTTCCCTAGAACAAATCCTACATGAGGCTTCTCCTCTGCATCAATGATTTTGAGATAGGTGACCGCTGCAATAGCTTTAACTGAGGCATCTGAGAAAACATGCAGCTCTTTTCTGATGGCCGTTGAAATTGTAGCAGCAGCATAGGGTCTCAGAATCTGTAGCTGTTGGAGGTCACTAAGAGAGTTCCTCCATGTGTTCCACTCAGCTTCTCTGTCTGCAGGTAAAGGAGCGTCCCAATCTAAGGCCTTGCTTGAGAGCTCTCGCAGCATCATCTTTCCATGAATTGTGTCTGGCGATGTGAATCCTAACGGATCAAAAAGTCCATTGATGGTGTCCAGGACACCTCTTCGTGGGTAGGGTTTTACTGTGTCAGCTACTTGAAAGGTGAAAGTGTCTTTCATTAAGTCCCACCTTAGGCCAAGGCTTCACTGAATAGGTGTTTCATCAGCATCTAAGTTTAGCTCCTTTAGCCCTTTGGCACGGTTGTCGACAGGAAATGCTTCCATAACCTCTCTGCTGTTGGATGCAACTTTGTGGAGACGGATGTTGGATGTGTCGAGCACCCTCTGCGTTCGCTTCAGAAGATCAATGGCTTCTGTAGCCGTGGGTCTTAACAGGAGCCCATCATCCACATAGAACTCTCTCTCAATGAAGCGTCGTGCATCTGCTCCAAATTCCTCTTCACCATGAGCTGCAGCACGCCTAAGACCATATATGACAACTGAAGGGGATGGGCTTTTGCCAAACACATCAAACACATGAACCTTCATGCGATACTCACAGATGTCTTTGGCTGGATCATTATGTTTGTGCCAGAGGAAGCTGTGAAACATCTGCTCTATGTCTACAGTTACTGCTATGGCCTCACGCCTTAACCGCAGCAAAACTCCTACCAAGTTATTATTTAAATCAGGCCCAGACAGGAGGATGTCGTTGAGGGAAACGACGTGGCACTTTGCGCTTGAGACAAAAAACACTCTGATCTGGCTGGCTTCTGCGGATGGTAAACTCCCAAGATGGGTAAATACCAGCACTCTTTTCCCTTTTGGAGTGGTGGAGCCAGCTCAGCATGGTCACAATCAAAGATGTTTTGCATGAAGGTGACAAAATGATTCTTTGTTTCAGGCCTTTTCTCCAGAGTGCGTTGAAGTGAAGCCAGCCATGTTGGGGCCTGGTGCCGATTGTGAGGTAGGTGTTGCCGGGGCATTCTGAATGGAAGTGGCGTTACCCAGCTGTTGGCATCATCCATGTACATCTCTCTATTCATGACCTCTAGGAAAAGTCTGTCTTCAATAGAGAGCCCGATTTTGTTGTCATCTTTGGTTGTGTCAAAGATTGTGCTTCCCAGTGTGCATTCATACAGGGTGAACATTTTAGGGACAGGGACAAGTCTGTGCTCAGACGTCGACCCGTACATCTCTTTGACATGAAGTCTGTTAGGACATGGGCTTAAGAAGGAAGGGCGTTTGTTCTCAAGGACATTGGTGCGGTAAGTGTGAATAGCTGCAGGCTTGAGAGTGTTCCCTAAGCAGACATCGCCTATGATGACCCATCCCAGGTCTACTCTGCGCATATGGGGCGTCGTGTGGACCATTCCGCGGCTCTCTCACATTATGGACTCTCAGCAGGTCACGACCCAGCAGGAGGAGGATCTTGGCTCCAGGATCTAGTGGTGGGATGTTGTGGGCTACAGGCTTGAGGTGAGGGTGATGCAACGCCACCTCAAGAGTTGGTATCTCAGCTAGATCGCTTGGAATGTTGTTGCACTCAATTAGCGTATAGGCAGTGTGACTGTCGTAGCTCCATCTAGTGACTCCACTACAAACCCTGTGGCTCTTCTCCCCGTCATCTCTGCTGTTCCGGCACACGTACAGAGTGTGAAAGGTGAGTCTGACCCCTCTATGCTGTACATATCAAAGAAGTCAAACCTGGCAAGAGACCTGTTACTTTGGTCATCAAGCACAACATAAGCTCTTGTCACTCTTTCTGGGTGAGCTTTCGGTAAAACCTTCACTAAGCAGATCTTGGAGCAGGACCTTGCGCTCTGGCCCTCCCCGCAGACCTCGGTGCACTTTGAAGTGACAGCTACCTTAGGCGTTTCTTCTGTTCCCTCCCCGCCATGCCCAAGAAATAGCAGCGGCGGCCCTGGATGAAGCGCAGAGACGTGATGCTCGCTCTCACACTCTCTACACTTGATGGCAGCTTTGCAGTACTTGGTCATGTGGCTGGTTGAGGAGCAGCACCGAAAACAGACCCCGTTGTCCTTTAGAAAAGTCTTACGCTCCTCAATGCTTTTGCAGCGGAAACCCTCTGCAGCACTTGAGGGGATGCAGCTTATTGTGAAGAGGGCACTGATTCTCAAGGTCACTGGCTTTGTAACTTGAACCTGTTTGCTTTTCCTCCTGTGATACATCTGTCTTGTGAGCTGACACTGCATGGTCTCTTCACAGTAGCGTCTGACTTGAAGTGCTCTGTTCTGCTGGCTTGCAGCTTGAAGCCTGGGTCGTTGTGTGCATCTTTGCAGATAAAATCACAGAAGAATGAGAAGGGAGGAAAGGTTAAGCCATGGTCGGCCTTGTACTTGAAGCCTTGAGAGAGCCACTTTTCTTGGAGGTTGTGTGACATTTTATCTACAATTGGTGAAATACTACGTGCAGTGTCCAAATAGCTTAGGCTGGAGAGATAGCCTTCTACTTTAGCGGCTTCTAGCTCATACAAGAGATCGCTAAGCTCTTGCAGCTTTACTGGTTCTTTTCTACTAAACTTTGGGAAGTTTGTGAGTCTGTCAAAGAGTGACTTTTCTATTATCTCTGGAGACCCAAAGCATTCTTCTAAACGCTCCCAAGCCTTTCTTAATCCAGCAAAGGGATGTCCGACATGCACTGCTCTTATTCTCCTTACATGTTTTGCAGATTCCTGCCCTAACCCCTAGCTCTTCTAGTCTAGCTCTTCACTGGCACTGAGAAGTCCATCGATAGTGTTAGTGAATGAAGACTTCCACGCCTAGTAATTCTCAGGGCAGTCATCGAACTTTGTAAGACCAGAGATGATAAGGTCTCTGCGTGCTAAGTATCTTGCTACGTCACCAATGTCTGCAGTGCCATCTAGTGGCTGCTGTGGAATGTCTCTGTTGGGCGAGTACTTTGCCTCACTGGCTGGAGATCGTGCTTGAGAACTGTAGCGGAGTGGAGTCTTGGTGTGTTGAGGTGGTGTTGGATTGGAACTGCCCTCATGCCCAATATTGGAGAAATAGGCTCTCAATCTCAATCTGCTGACTGCAATTGCAGCTCTTCAACATACAGGCATGTTCTTTCTGTGGCGTCTTGTATGACAGAATTACTGTCACTCTTTCTAAACTCTGATGCTGCTGCAAGAGCATTAACTTCTGATATGGCTGCTGCTGCCACCTCCTTATTAGCCTCTATTTGGGCTTTTTTTAAAGCATGATGTCTGAGTCTATTTTTGCAAATTCCGCTCGTGCATGGGCTGCCTCCACTTTAGCACGAGCGACAATTACAGCTCTGCTAGCCGATGATCTGCCGGATGACATAGAAGCGAAGGACCTGGTCTCTGCAGATAACTTTTCTGTATCTTCAGCTGTTTGTATTACCTCCATCATTCAGTGCTGCTGTGAGCCAAGCATAAGCAGTGAGCAGTGTTGTAACTGAAGATCACTGTCCTTAGTTCTGCTCGATGTTCAGGTTGCTTTTTTACTGTTCTGTCCTTATTGCGTGTCCGTTTGCCCAACTAGACAGACAGCTAACATATTCAAAGAATGTCTGAGGCAGAAGTAGATATATAGGTGTATGAAAAATAATAGTGTCTTTAATAACATTTTACTTTACCATTTATTATTTGCTTCTGCTTCTACTTCCCGATCATTCTTGACTACTACCATATCCTACCGCTTTCTGCTATGTTATCTGATTGACAGATTGTGTGAACAAATAGTGAGGGCGTGAGATACATTTTTATCCAATCGCATGTCTTCCCTTGCTAAGGCCCGCATCAGGCCTTCACAAGGAATCACTGCGTTTTCGGTACCTAAGCAACCATTAGAAATCATATATTTGGATTCGATTTGATTGATGGCTACATCTGACAGATTATCCAATCAAATCAACCTATTACAACGAGATAGGCAGGTCTGACTGCTGGTGGGCCTGCAATGTTCGAAAAGAATACCCAGAACAGTTCGTCGATCATCACGAATATTGCCGCTAGAACTACAAAACTTTGTTTTGACGTGAGGTAAACTTCGAGCATCTTCTGTCAGACAGCCACAGGATATGTACTTGTCATTGACATCTGTCAACTCGCTCTCGCTTTCTTTAGGTGAATTTTACACTTTGACAGGTCAATGGCGCTATCTGCAGGAGACGTATATGATTTAGTTTCTAACCTACTGTCAGTACCATTTTCAAGGAGAGATTTCACTGAGAAGATGGAAATTGTGAGGAGAGGTCGACCAATGCCTCAGTTAGCACTTAGCCAGCAAGGTAAAAACTGCGTGAGACATTTCCAGGTAAGTAATTACAAACGTTACCCGTGGCTTACTGGATCAAAGTACAATACTCGACTGTACTGCTTTGACTGCCTGCTTTTCTCCAATGACCATGGTGTTTGGAATTATTCGGGCTTTTATAATTTAAGTTGTCTTACAAAGGCAGCACTTAGACACCAGAATACAACTAGCCATATTCAGACTACAGTATCGACAGCGACATTCGGCGATAGCAGGGTCAATTTACAGCTTGATGAGCAGCGCCGACATGCTAATGAGCTGCATAACATTCAGGTGAAAAAGAATCGGAAAATCCTTAAGGACCTGATCGACTGTGTTGTCTTTCTGGGGAAACAGGAGCTGTCTTTCAGGGGCCACGACGAGACCACCTCGTCTACTAACCGTGGCAATTACGTTGAGCTTCTTTCTTTTTTAGCGGAACGCGATCCTGTTTTGCACCACCATCTCGCTACCAACAAAGTTTTCACTGGGACGTCAGGTAAGATACAGAATGATTTGATTCAAGATGTTGCTGAAGTGATGCTGGGTGACATTAGATCCGAAATTAGCAGGGCTCCATATGTAGCGGTGATGGTGGATGAAACCACCGATGCGAGCAATGCTGCGCAGCTTTCTCTGGTCCTCCGTTATGTGACAGATTCAGGTGTGAAAGAACGCTTCATTAAGTATGCCGATGTGACTCGGGGCAAGAGGGCAGGTGACATCGCTGCTCTAGTTCTTAACTTCTTAGAGGAGCACGACTGTTTGCATAAGGTTGTAGCACGTAGATGGTGCTGCTGTAATATCATCTGGCATTAACGGCGTTCAGGCAAGTGAGAGAGCGAGCTCCAATGGCCTTGTTCATCCATTGCTATGCTCACACGCTTAACCTTGTGTTGACACAGGGTGTTTCGAAGATACGAGAATGCAATGTGTTCTTCTAACATCTTTCAGGCTTGGCGTCGATCGCCGAAACGAACAGAATTGCTCGACGAGATTTGTGAACGGCGACTTCCTCGAGTGGCACCGACGAGATAGCAGTACAACTCCAGATTAGTCGGGACAGTCATGGGGACGAGAGAAGCTCTTGATGTTTTTGAAACGATTCTTGAAAACCACGATGACTATGATCAAGATGCTGTGCGGAGTGCAGATGGATACATTAGTCTTTTGTGCAGCTTTGATTTCTGTTTCATGCTTTCCGCTTTCTCTGGTGTGTTCACTCAAGCCGACGTTCTGTTTGACATACTGCAGACCAAAACACTGGACATGCAATTCTGTCTTGACCGGGTGAATGAGTTTTGTGACATTGTTGAACATTTGTTGTTGAGAAGGAGAGCTTTGATAACATTTATGCATCCACTATGCATGAGGTAGGGGCACCGAGAACGCGCAGAGGTCACCCAGACGCAGTGACGGACTGGACGGTCTGGCATTTGGGCAGATGCCAGAGGGGCCGCGGCCCCTCGTGGGCCGGCCAATCACGGAGCGGCATGTTTGTTGGGTTTGCGCGGCCCATTTATCGTAAAGACGGTTTTACAATCTCTCGGCCCACTATCAAGCATCAATAGTATTACATGGCTAACAAATAAGCCATTAATCTCTAACACCCTTTTAAAACTTCTTCAGAAGAATGAAAACTTCTGTGAGACCTTTCAGAAGGTTGGGGCAGACTGGACAATGTCACATGCGTTGTACAGTATGCAGCCTTACAGGAGTTAATGTACAGCTCCAAGTCCAGAATCACCAACATCAATGAAATGAGGTATGCACTTTTTTGTGCAAAGAAAGGCATAGAATCCTGGCAGTTACCTCCATGCTCAGATTATCTCGGGAAGCACTGTCTCAGAGCTAACTATCAAGGTGCTATCTCAAAGTCAAAGTCTGCTTTAAATTTCTTCACATGTCAAGACATAAAGAGATCGAAATTACGTTTCCCACTATCCCACGGTGGAGACAAGACATATTTTACCAATTAGGTCCACAGACAAACATAACATTCAAGTAAACAATATAAAAGTAAAAATAAGAAGGCACATACAATGAAGAAATAAGAGCAGCAAAATTTGGTTTGAAATTGTGCAATTGTGCATACAGTAGACAGTCAATATAATAGTGCAAAAGTCAGGCCAATAAATGGCTGAGGTAGTTCCGTTTGACCTAAGTATGCAAGTGGCATAGTGGTGCAAGTTATGTAAGAGCAGCAGAAGTGTGTTCAGAAGTGTTTTCAGGACAACAGGACAACAACAACAAGTTGCAAAGTGTACAAGTGGAGTAGTGCAAGGCAGCCATTGTGGGTCCAAAGTCCAGGATGTTATGTAGCTGAGGGTGGAGGGGGGAGAGAGTTCAGCATCCTAACAGCCTGGTGTATGAAGCTGTTGGTGGGTCTGGTGGTGCGGGAGCGCAGGCTTCTGTACCTCTTCCCAGAGGGCAGTAGATCAAACAAATTGTGAGCGGGGTGACTTGCATCACTCACAATTGTGGTCGCCTTGCGGGTGAGGTGGGAGGTGTAAATGTCCTTCAGGGAGGGGAGTGAAGCACCAATAATCCTTCCAGCTGTGTTCACTATGCGCTGCAGGGCTTTCCTGTTGTATTCAGTGCAGCTTCCGCCCCACACAGCGATACAGCTGGAGAGGATGCTCTCAATGGTGCCTCGGTAGAATGTGGAGGAAGTACAGGCGGCACTGAGCTTTCTTCACCAGTGATGCTGTGTTGGTGGTCCAGGAGAGGTCTTCACTGATGTGCACCCCCAGGAATTTGGTGCTGCTCACTCTCTCCACCACAGCACCGTCGATGGTCAGTGGCAGGTGTTGGGTGTGACCTCTCCAGAAGTCAACAACAATCTCCTTGGTCTTGCTGACGTTCAGCAGGAGGTTGTTGTCCCTGCACCACGTGGTCAGAAGGTCGACCTCCAACCTGTATTGAGTCTCGTCGCCCTTGGTGACCCCCGTGCTCAGTGTGAGGCTGCTTGAGATATTGTTGCCAACATGTACTACTTGAGGCCTCTGACAGAGGAAGTCCAGTAGCCAGTTGCAGAGGTAGGTACTGAGTCCCAGTTTGTCAAGTTTGCAGATGAGTTGTTGTGATATTATGGTGTTGAATGCAGAACTGAAGTCTATAAACAGCAATCTCACATATGAGTCTCATTTTTCCAGGTGGGTGAGGGCTGGGTGGAGGGCAGAGCAGATTGCATCCTCTGTGGACCGTTTGGCTCGGTATGCAAACTGGAAGGGGTCCAGGGTGGGGGGGAGAATGGATTTGATGTGTGACATGACAAGCCGCTCAAAGCACTTCATGATGATGGGTGTCAGTGCCACGGGGCGGTAATCATTGAAGCAGGATGGAGCAGTTTTCTTCGGCACAGGTATGATGGTGGCAGCTTTGAAACATGATGGGACGATGGCTTGCTTCAGGGAAGTGTTAAAGATGTCTGTGAAGACATCCTTAAGCTCCTCAGCGCAGTCCTTCAGCGCACGACCTGGGATGTTGTCTGGGCCTGCTGCCTTACGGGTGTTGATAGCAGCAAGTGTCCTCTTCACGCTGTCGGCAGAGAGGCACAGGGGCTGCTCGTGTGGAGGGGGAGGGGTCTTTTGTGGGCAAGTGCTGTTTTGTGCTTCAAAGCGAGCAAAGAAGCGGTTCAGATTGTTGAGCAGAGGGATGTTGCTCTCACAGCTCTGTGGCGCGGGCTTGTATCTGGAGAAGATGCCTTGAGAACAACCCTGAAGTTCCTTCCCCAGTTGAGCATGAGTGGTCTAAAGTGGACCAAGATGGTGACTTGCAGCTCTTCATAGACTGGTTCAATGTCTCCATTGGTCCACAAGCAGTACTTGAGTTTTTGTCCTGCTCATGCAAGAGGGACTGTGGGCTAGTCCACACGTACCAAACCGATCTTTTTTTCCTCCGTCTTCCCTGGAACCGTATCAAGAATATTTGCGTCTAAACGGATCCATCTCAACACGACTCAATCCCAGGCCTATAGGTGGCACTGTTTCTGTTACAGAAATTGACCAAAGCTTGCGCGCTGTAGGCTATACAAACAGACAGAATAGGCTACGACGAAAATGGCTAGTGCAAGGAAACCAGAATTGTTTGTGTGGACTATAGTGAACTGTCAACTGTAGTCAACTGTAAAACTAATAAACTTCATTTTTACGGTTTGTGAAGGCTGCAGTCCCGTCCTTTATTTGGCTAACGCAGGTACAAATAATCTCCTTTACTTTCTTTGGTTGTAGGATAGTCCGCGATTCACATTAGTTTTGGCTATCACCGCAAGTGCATAGGCTACTAAACGCTAGGCCTACCCAAGTTCTCGGCTATTCCGTCGCCACATTTATAATATTGCTATAATAGGCTACCTTCGTTAGTAACAGTCGATACTTCTGCCTGCATCAAATCACGTATTAGTGTCGTGTGTACCATGTGAATAGACTGTTTTTATATAATTATGTGATGAATTATGAAAACTGTAATATTTGCAAGGACTGGTGTATTTGACATATGTGCTGTTTGATGCATTTACTTGAAATGAACAATGTGCATGCCTGTGGGACAATGGCTGGGGTGATTGGTGTAATGGACAGAGATTGTGGACACCTGTGGGAAATGGGAAGCTATAAGGCATTGGTTGATTAACCGATTGCTTCCACCTGAGCAATGGGGATATTAGGTGAACGTGTGCGAGGTGAGAGGAGACCCCACGGAAGGCGGACAGCACAACGAGCCAGGCCAACGCGGGGATGACGAGCTGACAGAGTCCACCGGCAACGCACGCTAAGTATCCCATTAGGGAAGTTTATTCTTCTGTAGCCTTGTGCAGGTGTGTAGTGATTGGGGTGACGATCAGCTGATGAGCGTTGTTGACTGTTGTCGTTGACAGTGCAGGAGCGGAGCAGCGCGGCTACGAGTTGGAGGGAGGAAGAGAGAGAACAAATGAAGGAGGCTTTTCACCTCAGCGCATGCAAGTATTCCGTTAAGGGAAGTTGTATTTCTGTAGCCTAGTCTAGCCCTGATATGGCTTGTTGTAGGCCTATGAGCCCACAGATTGCTGACAGTAGTTTTTGCCTTAGCCTACAGCTTCCGTGTTTACCTGCCTGGGAGGCCACGAGTGTCCGACCAGTGGACATTTCTTCTCTGTTATCTGTTGGTCTGTGTTTTTGTCCGTCCGGATTCTGCTGCTACCTAATGCTGGACAGGAAGCACTGTGGGTGAGCTGGACAAGGAGTGTGTCGTAGTGTAACCTGAGTGGTGTGCGGTTTGTGCTTGCGTCACTTTTATTGGCCCATGAGTGTGTTGGTTTATGTGTGATACATTTAGTGTGCAACGTGAACTATTTATTCACTTGGCGGTTAATCTTTTTATGTTATTGCTATTTCTGTAACTTAGTTACCATTGTCCATGCCTGTCCCACTGCCCCATGTAGTTTTCCATGTTAGAGCATTTTTAAGATCAGTGGCAGAGAACTGTTTGTTTATGCATTTAGTGCCTGTTAATAATAAAAGTATTGCCTTTTCAAATTTCTGTGGTTTGTGAGTCTGGGGGGAGTTCATTGGCCTATAGTCCTGTTAAAGGGCCGCGACATTTGCATTTAGTGCATATCTACCATAGGCTTAACATGAGTTCTAAGTGTCTTTGCTCATATCTGACTTCACTAGACTATGAACGCATTTATTTATGTTGTAAGACATGTAAAATAAATGAATGACACCAGCACTACGCACAACACCGCACTTTCCTAATAACTTCTGACTAATTCTCTCGCGTCACTGACCGTAGCTAGAATGCATCAAGAAAACAGGGAAAACACTGTTCAGTCCACCAAGTCATGAGCTATTGGCGCTGATCAGCACCAGTTGTGATATTTATCCTACTGAGTGTAATCGTAGGTAATGTATGAAAACTAGTTTTGTTAAGCAATACTATAAGTGTCAAGTCCAGGTCAGCTAAGGTGTGGCGATGACATCATCAATACGCAAGTATGCGGTTTCGCCGTCCAAACGAACTACGGTTCTAGGACTACGGTTTCAGATTTTTTCACCCTGGGACCAGGTTTCAAAAAAGTGTGGTTTCGGGCAGTGCTTTTACAGGATTCGTTTGGATGATCGGCCAAGACGATGCAAAACCTGTGCGTTTAACCCAAAAAGCGTCTCCGTTTGGATGGGGCCTGTGTCACTCCATCATGTCAGTGTGTTGCCAACAACTTGGCCTGCACTAACCTATTCCATGCAAGACAGTGCAAAAACCAGAAGGATGACTTTGCTGATGAGAAACAATCCTATTCCTCTGATGAGGATTCCGACGAAGAGTTTGATTAGTGTCGTGGCCTTGAATGATGCAATCTGTGCAAAAATGTCATAAAATGTCATTGACCTTGCCTAAAGGTCATGACCTTGACCTTTTACAGTAATGGCAATGTCATAATTGGATTTACCACACCTTAAAACATAGGAATCCATGTCTCATCTGTTATTTGTTATACTGTTTTTAGATTTTCAGCTATGTCAGTGTTCTGCTTAATTTATATGCATTATTTTCTGATATAAGACTGAAAATCACCCCCTCCAGATCAGATAATATGGTAAATAATACATTTTCTGAATCCTTAGGGTCATGCCAGTATTTCAGTGTTTGGATTGTTGTTTCTCTGATGCTCCCTGGTGCCACAGGATTAAAAGACATAAGATGACTCAAGCGGAAATGGCAGGAAAATGTGTGTGATTAAAAGTTTGAAGAGCTCCAGGGTTGGCTGTACTTATCCAAAATGTTCACAAAAGGATTTAAATGAAAGCTCAGAGTCTCTCCTTTTAAAATGATACCAAACATAACAAAATAAAATGATCATATATGTCCAATATAGATTTTCAGCTATGTCAGTGTTCTGCTTGATTTATACGCATTATTTTCTCAACCTTAGTTTACATTATGTGTGATAACTCAAAACAGCTACTCTTGTCAGATCGCCATCATACATCATTGAAAAGCTGAGATTCCAGGCTTTCAGAAAAGGTATGGTAGCCTTTGCCACTTTTTCGTTAACGACCAACCCCTCTGGCTCACGGACTAAGGGTCTTGTTGAATATTCACTGATTTTATGCAAATATCACCAGTTAAACTGCTCGCCATCTAAACTGGAACACCGGGTCATTTACCCCCACCTCCCACCAACATTCTAAATCAGTTGTATGCACCATATTGCTATGTAGCATAGTAATGTTATACACCATTTCAAAGCTTTGACTCTTGGGAATCCAAAAATACCAATGTTTTTGATGTACAATCTGTATAGTGCTGTACATTTTCAGATTAATCTTATGTCTCAATTAAATTTAATCCAAAATACCCCCCTCCCCCTCCTCCGCTTTTGATGCTACTCTGACTTCTGGCTGCAGTGTAGCTGCAGCACCATATGTAGATGCAAAATATTGGGTACTGAAATATTCACAAGAATCTATAGAAATTGAATCTTCATGTTGTATTATCCAATATTAGTTGTATAGATGTATAGTTTATCTTATACACAACCATTGAACAAACAAAGTAAATGCAAAAATAGAGACTTTTTTTAATTATTCCATATTTTGTGTAGTCAGTCTATATCAGAACACATGACATACAATCTATACAATCTAAATCCACAAGAAACCTCAAAGTGATACCTTTCATTTGAGACTAGGATCATGCTTCTACACCAAGAGGTTGCCACACAGTAAGCCTTTTATTAAGTCCTATGGGGAGTTTCCATAGGGCATTTTACAAAACGCATGAGCATACCTTGGCAAATAATGGTGCAAAGCAGTCATTTTTTATTCTATATTGATCTACTTTTGCACACAGCTTCACAAGACCTGGTGCTAGGGCTCAGTTGTGTTTCTCAAGTGACCTAGAGGGCTGAAATGGTGGTCAGTTCAGAGATATTTGTTATCCGGCAGAAATATAAAACAGTATTCTAGCCTCTGTACCTCTGTGCCAGTACTTCCCACAGCTATTCTTGTTGTCCAAGAAACTACAGTGTCTAAGCTTTCCAAAGAGGTCAGGCATTTGATTATAGGCCAAAGTAGATGATATACAATGCCGGGCAAAATACTCAAAATGGGCCGTATGGAAATTCGTGACTGATTTCCTATTTCAAAATAATCCACAAGGTTGCACTAAAATACAATGTATAAAATGTATGCCATGACAAATTCAGTAAAAATGAGTTCACATTTTCTATTTGTGTGAATGGCTAAAATTTGTTTGATACAGTATGTCAGAGATCACAGAACGAGAGACCAAAATCAATAGCTTACAATAGTTCAATAGTGAACAAAAGCATTCAGTATTACAGTTTTTCTCAGTCGCTTTGGTGCTTTTCTCAGCACCAAATTATTTACTATTAGTTAAACCTCCACAACATTTAGTCATGTGTGGGTCCGTGTAACGCTTTGCAGTGCTTTGTTCTATTTGCTCCATCCATCTGATCCAAATAAAAAATGTGTTCAATAATCCAATTTTCATTTTTAACTGGTCAGCAAATAGATCTTTGCTGCTATTTTCTACATTTGTCATTAGTCACACAAGATAAAGAAAAAAAAATTTTTTGCCTTTATTACTGTTTTTGTTGGGCTGAACCACAAGCATAGGGGGGGTGACCTTATACATATAACAGAGCGTGCGGTGTTGGTGATCACATTTTATCAGCGGATGTAGAGAGGGCTATCAAACACAGTTCAGCTGGCATCAAGGTGCCAAGCGATTGATAATGTCAGCTCGAGACCAGAACTTCAGATAATAATAATAATAATAATAATAAGCTTTATTTGTATAGCACCTTTCATACACAGAATGCAGCTCAAAGTGCTTTACATTTGAAGCATGTAACAAAATAATAGTCAGTCAGTCATTATCAATCACATTTCTTCATTGCTGGGGCCGTTTATGATCGATCCACTCAGCAACATATCAAAAATATAGAAAATGACATGTCATAAGACTGGCAGCCTTAACCCTCTTACCCCCCACAAGCACGCCATATGGCAACTGTGGCAAGGAAAAACTCCCATATTCCAGGAAGAAACCTTGAGCAGAACCTGACTTAATAGGGGGAGCCCATCTGCTTCTGGCTGGCTGCGCCCTCCAATAGCAGCAGATGTAGAATAATCTGAAAAAGTAGTCTACAGGATAAGACGAGTTAACTAAAAGCTTTCCTGTACAGGTATGTTTTCAGATCTTTTTTAAAAATATTTACTGAACTCGCCTGCTTGATGTACAGAGGCAGGGTGTTCCATAGTTTGGGGGCATAATGGATAAAAGCAGCTTCTCCACTTTGTTTGTGGAGCACTTTGGGTACGATTAAAAGATTAGAATTGGATGATCTAAGTTTCCTTTGTGGTTGATAAGATATTAAAAGCTCAGAGATATATGAAGGTGCTGTGCCATTCAGAGCTTTGTAAGTAATTAACATAACCTTAAAATCAATTCTATAGGAAATAGGGAGCCAGTGCAGTTCAGCCAACACAGGGGTGATGTGTTCTCTCTTCTTAGTCTTAGTTAAAAGTCTAGCCGCAGAGTTCTGTATGAGTGCCAATTTCTTTAGATGTTTTTTGGGAAGACCAGTGAAAAGTGCATTGCAGTAGTCTAACCTGCTAGTGATAAAGGCGTGAATTAGTTTTTCTGCATCTTGTTGAGTTAAAAAGGGCCGCACTTTGGCAATGTTTCTCAAGTGGAAATAGGCTGTTTGAGTAACTTTACTGATATGGGGCTTAAAACTTAACTCTGCATCTAAGATGACACCGAGGCTTGTTACTTTTGGTTTGACCTGGTGTGCCAAGTTCCCCAGATTACTAAGAACAATATCTCGCTTTAGTTTTGGTCCCACCAAAAGTACCTCTGTTTTGTCATCATTTAGTTTCAGAAAAGTTTTGCTCATCCACTGATTAATGGAGGTTAGGCATGCAGTGAGGGAGCAAAGGCCATCTGGGTTAGTTGGCTCCACAGAAATATACAATTGGGTATCATCTGCGTAGCTATGGAAGTTTACATTATGCTGACTTATGACATTTCCCAATGGAAGCATATATAGGGAAAATAGCAGGGGACCAAGGCAGCTCCCCTGGGCCACACCAAAAGGCAAGTCATGTTTTTCAGATACATGATCTCCTAGACTGATATAAAAATCTCTGCCAGTAATGTAGGTTTGAAACCAGTTTAGAGCATTATCAGAGAGACCCACCCACTTCGCAAGGCGGTGAATTAGGATGCTATGATCAATAGTGTCAAATGCCGCACTCAAATCCAGAAGAATAAGGATTGAGACTTTGTTTGAGTCAGTAGCCAGTCTGAGATCATTGACTATTTTTACTAGAGCCGTTTCTGTGCTGTGATTTGATCTAAAACCTGATTGGAATTTTTCAAGGATACTGTTTTCGTTGAGGAAGGTATTTAACTGATTACAAACAACTTTTTCAAGTACTTTGCTCAGGAACGGTAGATTTGATATAGGCCTGTAGTTGCTCAGATTGGTATGGTCAAGATTTGACTTTTTAAGTAATGATGCAGAGGGAGACATTGTTGCGTCCTGACACTTATGAGTAGGCTAGACTACGTGTTCTACTCATGTCTCATAGGTAGAGAATAGCTGTTCTGGGAGGCTTTGGAGACCTACATGAGCATTACCAATGGACTTGAGCCGTAGTAGCCTACAGGCCAATGTAGGCCATTTGCTGTTGAAATTAATGGATAAACTGATAAATTATTCACTGTTGTGTCTTCGTTTAATGAACCTAATCTATAGTGTAAAGTGTTAAAGGAGAATTCCGGTGTGATATTGACCTAAAGTGTGTTGAAACATGATACCGAGTGTGAACGTATGTCTCATAGCCCATCTCGGCTTGTCCCCTGCACTCCAAAATCTGGCGCTAGTTAGTCTGCTACCAACAGCTTTTTCAATGGTGGTGCTTCGGCATCGGGCTAGCCATGCAAATAAATCACTGTTTTACACCATTTACGAGGCTCAATGTATCTCCACACTTCATTGGTAGACTTTTGAGGGCCCTGACATTTAAAACGAGACATTGAGAACTTTGAAAAAGCACTGGTAGTTTACTTACAAGACGATTTATACAGACAGTATCTTCACGAAGTTTAGCGTTTGCAGCCATCTTGAATTTAGTCACGATAAGTCGAGCGACGAGTAAGAATGAACAGGTATGATAAGGGATCAGATTCCAAAAATATTGTTTTAAAAAAATGCACTTACTGCTTCGCAAATGTTAATAGTGATGTGAGAAAAGCACCAAAGCGACTGAGAAAAACTGTAATTGACAGAGGGTACGCAACTTTTGAATGCACTTCACTGAAAGCAGTTCAAATTTATGCAAGTTGTGTGCATGTCACCATTTAGCATTGTGAGAGAGGGTGTGCACACTGGGCAGCAGCACTTCCATAAAGCAATTAGAATTTGCACAATTTTTGAAAGCAACACCTTGCCTTGTTTGTGAACATTATTCAGTAAGACAAAGCAAAGATCATTATCTGTAAGAAATGCCTTGCACAGCACAGCCCCGGTACAGCATCTGGAGTAGGTGCCTAATAGGCTAACTAATGTTTTAAACAACGTCATTAATTAAATAATAAAAAAGAATGCATGAAAGGGATAGTATCAATAACAGTGTCCATAAAAACATTTCAACGCAGCAATGCAAAAGTAATGTAACTAGTTACTTTCCATAGAGAGTAAAGAAGTAATGTAAGGCAGTGGTTCTTAAACTGGGGGTCGCCAAAAATATTGGAGGGGTCGTGAAATGATTTGCATTAATTGGATTAAGGACCTTTTTCTAAAGGTTTTTAGTCAAAGGCTGCCATTGACATAATGCCTTTGGTGCTGACATAGCCTACCTATGAGAGAAGACATTTCCTGCCTCTGCTTCCAATGCCAATCTCGCAATATTTCAAAACCAAATTCCGCTGGTTAGAGAGAAGGGGGTTGCGAAACTTGGCCCATGTCTTTTGGGGGCTCACCAGACAAAAAAATTTAAGAACCACTGATGTAAGGGATAAAAATGTAGGACATAGCAAAAAAATACAGTAGTGAGTAATGTGTAATACATTTTTTTTGTAATGACCCCAACACTGCACATCAACTAAATTTTAATTTGCTTCACTGAACAAAGCAACTGATATTTCAATATACACAGAGGCACAGATGAGTGCACACAGACACACTCACACATACATATCCTGGCACACTGTCAGGGCACACCATTTTTTATAGACACACACACACACACACACATTTATAGACATATACACAGGCAGGCACACACACTACATGCACACAGGCTCCTTTCCATTATGTTTGAGTGGTAGGAGACACCAACTCACACTTTTACCAGGTTGAATAGTCATCTTGTTTTCATAATACTCATCTTGTTTTCATTAACTGTTTCTATTCCTTGGCTGTGGGTCACCAGGGGGGCCTGCTATGACGCAGCCCTGGCTGGGAATCTCCTGTGCACTTGTTTGGAGATCCAGGGCTCTTCCAGCGGCAGCAGCAATAGGCTTCAGTGGACCCTCCTTTCCCCCGGGGCTTAAAAGTGAGATGGCTACAAAGGAAGATGACTCACACACAAACCGCAAACACACACACACACACACATACACACACACACACACACAGAGAGAGAGAGAGAGAGAGGGAGTGCTTTCTCAGTCTCGACAGCTAACATGTTTGGGCAAGAAGAACAATTCCCCACCCTCTCTCCCTTCCTCTCTCTCTCTCTCTCTCTCTCTCTCTCTCTCTCTCTCTCTCTCTCTCTCTCTCTCTCTCTCTCTCTCTCTCTCTCTCTCTCTCTCTCTCTCTCTCTCTCTCTCTCTCTCTGTGTGTATGTTTGTGCACTACTAAATGCCTGAATGTGGAGGTAGCGCCCATTCAGGCATGGCCCAATGGCCCAATAACACCAACTGCCCACATTGCACCATCTCAAAATGTTTAGCTGCATTGATTTCCTTCTTCCTGCCTGTAAGAAGAGCTTCCTGTGTCATTTGTTTTCAAATGACAAACACAAACCATCATATGAATAGACATTTATAAGAACCAGTTGAACACTGACATGCTCAATGTAAAACACTATAATGAATGGAAAACACATCTTCTCCATTCATCATGACTTAGGCCTTTTTTTGATTAGTGTTACACTTACTACAGGCAGTACATACATAAGTGTGTATATTTGAGAATATTGTTTTTATACTCGGAACACACAAATACACGGTAACAAATATATTTTATTTTCCCCCACAAAAACAATCTACACAGTGTACAGTGCCTATAATAAGTCTTCAGCCCCATGCTAAAGTTGACTAAAAAGAGGAATTAAAAAATCCTCTTTTGGAAATGGATCTTACTGTAATGTCTTAATTAAAAAAAAATAGGAAAAATCCAAACTTTAAGGACACCAATTGTCTTTGAGAATGAATAATAAATAATAAAATATAGCCGCAAGCGGCGATGGCGGGCCCGAGCACCTGCGGGCCGCAACCCGTGACATGTCGGAATCCAACAAAGCACCGACGTGGTGCGTTTGTGAAATGTACATATTTAATGTGTGTGCTAGTTGTTTTTGTATTTTATTTTTTGTCACAATTACTCGCTTGGCCAGGTGGGGGCGTAATGCAAGGCAGGCCCATTGGGTGTCATCATAATCATAATATATATTAACCTGAGAAATTTCAGACCATTCATTTTAAGCAAAGAACATTTCTGATACACTTTTTGGTTGGCCAGATGGTGGCGCTATGTTAGGCATGAAAATTACACATGTGAATATCATCACAATAATGATATCCAAAATGTTTGTAAACTTTCAGATCAATCACTTAAGGCATTGTCCATTTCTGGCACATTTACTGCTTGACCAGGTGGTGGCGCTATGCCAGGCAGGCCCATTGGGTGTCTGGATATCATCATAATCATAATATCTATTAACCTGAAAAGTTTCAGACCATTTATTCAAAGCATAGAGCATTTCTGGCACATTTCCTGCTTGGCCAGAAGGTGGCGCTATGCTAGGCCTGTAAATTACGCACGTGAATATCATCACAATAATGATATCCAATATTTTATAAAGTTTCAGATCAATCACTTAAGGCATTGTCCATTTCTGGCACATTTCCTGCTTGGCCAGGTGGTGGCGCTATGCCAGGCAGGCCCATTGGGTGTCTGGATATCATCATAATCATGATATCTATTAACCTGAGAAGTTTCAGACCATTCATTCAATGCACTGTGATTTATGACACATTTCCTGTTTATGTGGTGAGATATTAAAATCATATCAAATATATTACAACATTCCAAAATCCATTCACAATTTAACATCAGCGACATCTTGGCATAATGTTTGCCAAATTTCAAATGAATCTGACAAACCGTCTAGGAGGAGTATGTTCAAATTGATCATGTGACATCAGTATGATTGTCATTCTTTCTGTTGCCAGTTGGTGGCGCTATGCCAAACATGCATTATGGGCATGTGAATATTATCATTAACATGGTCTTCAATGACCTGTGAAATTTAAAACATTTCAAGCCATGCATGGTGAATTATGACACATTTATTGTTTATGTGGAAGGGTATTAAAATTAATAATTTCGCCATTTCGTCAAATTACAACATATCAAAAAAAAACTTCACAATTTATAATCAGGAACATCTCGGCATCATGTATACCAACTTTGACATGAATCGGATCAACCGTCTAGGAGGAGTACGTTAAAATTGATCATGTCCACAACGCACAAAATCTCAATTACCTCACTTCCTGTGGGCGTGGCTAATGGCATGTTAATACAAAAGTTGTTTGTTTTTGGGAGTTACATACACCCACCAAATTTGGTGTGTGTATCTAAAACTATATGCCAACCACAAGTCACAGTGACATAAGGGGGCGCTAGCGAGTCTCTGGGCCATGCCCGGGGCCAAGCTTTTTTACCTAGCTGCTTTGTATGACACCTAATGTGTGTGCCAAATTTCAAGACTTTTCGATTATGTTAACCACCTCAAAATATTTGCCAACCACGGGATCAGTCACCTGAGTTGGCGCTAGCGAGTCCCTGGGCCACGCCCGGGGTCAATCTCTTGTTCCTAACTGCGATGCGTAACACTTGACGTGTGTGCCAAATTTCAAGAGTTTTCGACCATGTTAACCACCTCAAAAACAGGAAAGCAAAAAAGTAGAATAACAATAATAATATAGAAAAATAATAATAAATATAGCCGCAAGCGGCAATGGCGGGCCCGAGCACCTGCGGGCCGCAACCCGTGACATGTCGGAATCCAACAAAGCACCGACGTGGTGCATCTGTGAAATGTACATATTTTATGCGTGTGCTATTTGTTTTCGTATTTTATTTTCTGGCACATTTCCTGCTTGACCAGGTGGTGGCGCTATGGCAGACAGGCCCATTGGGTGTCTGGATATCATCATAATCATAATATCTATTAACCTGAGAAGTTTCAGACCATTTATTCAAAGCATTGAGCATTTCTGGCACATTTCCTGCTTGGCCAGATGGTGGCGCTATGCTAGGCCTGTGAATTACGCTTGTGAATATCATCACAATAATGCTATCCAATATTTTATAAAGTTTCAGATCAATCACTTAAGGCATTTTCCATTTCTGGCACATATCTTGCTTGGCCAGGTGGTGGCGCTATGCCAGGCAGGCCCATTGGGTGTCTGGATATCATCATAATCATGATATCTATTAACCTGAAAAGTTTCAGACCATTCATTCAATGCACTGTGATTTATGACACATTTCCTGTTCATGTGGTGAGATATTAAAATCATATCAAATATATTACAACATTCAAAAATCCCTTCACAATTTAACATCAGCGACATCTTGGCATAATGTTTGCCAAATTTCAAATGAATCTGACAAACCGTCTAGGAGGAGTATGTTCAAATTGATCATGTGAAATCAGTATAATTGTCATTCTTTCTGTTGCCAGGTGGTGGCGCTATGCCAAACATGCATTATGGGCATGTGAATATTATCATTAACATGGTCTTTAATGACCTGTGAAATTTAAAACATTTCAAGCCATGCATGGTGAATTATGACACATTTATTGTTCATGTGGAAGGGTATTAAAATTAATAATTTCGCCATTTCGTCAAATTACAACATATCAAAAAAAGGCTTCACAATTTATAATCAGGAACATCTCGGCGCCATGTATACCAACTTTGACATGAATCGGATCAACCGTCTAGGAGGAGTATGTTAAAATTGATCATGCCAACAACGCACAAAATCTCAATTACCTCACTTCCTGTGGGCGTGGCTAATGGCATGTTAATACAAAAGTTGATTGTTTTTGGGAGTTACACACACCCATCAAATTTTGTGTGTGTATCTAAAACTATATGCCAACCACAAGTCACTGTGACGTAAGGGGGCGCTATGGAGTTCCTGGGCAACGCCCGGTGCCAAGCTTTTATCCCTGTCTATTCACTGTACCACTTGATGTGTGTGCTAAATTTCATGCGTTTTCGACTATGTTAACCACCTCAAAATATTTGCCAACCACGGGATCAGTCACCTAAGGGGGCGCTAGCGAGTCCCTGGGCCACGCCCGGGGTCAAGCTCTTGTACCTAACTGCGATGCATGATACCTGACGTGTGTGCCAAATTTCAATAGGTTTCGACCATGTTAACCACCTCAAAAACAGGAAAGCAAAAAAGTGGAATAACAATAATAATAATAATAATCCTTACAAAAACAATAGGGCCTTGCGCCCTTCGGGTGCTCGGGCCCTAAATATAGCCGCAAGCGGCAATGGCGGGCCCGAGCACCTGCGGGCCGCTACCCGTGACATGTCGGAATTCAACAAAGCACCGACGTGGTGAGTTTCTGAAATGTACATATTTAATGCGTGTGCTAGTTGTTTTTGTATTTTATTTTCTGCCACATTTACTCGCTTGGCCAGGTGGGGGCGTAATGCAAGGCAGGCCCATTGGGTGTCATCATAATCATAATATATATTAACCTGAGAAATTTCAGACCATTCATTTTAAGCAAAGAACATTTCTAATACACTTTTTGGTTGGCCAGATGGTGGCGCTATGTTAGGCATGAAAATTACACATGTGAATATCATCACAATAATGATATCCAAAATGTTTGTAAACTTTCAGATCAATCACTTAAGGCATTGTCCATTTCTGGCACATTTCCTGCTTGACCAGGTGGTGGTGCTATGCCAGGCAGGCTCATTGGGTGTCTGGATATCATCATAATATCTATTAACCTGAAAAGTTTCAGACCATTTATTCAAAGCATAGAGCATTTCTGGCACATTTCCTGCTTGGCCAGAAGGTGGCGCTATGCTAGGCCTGTGAATTACGCACTTGAATATCATCACAATAATGATATCCAATATTTTATAAAGTTTCAGATCAATCACTTAAGGCATTGTCCATTTCTGGCACTTTTCCTGCTTGGCCAGGTGGTGGCGCTATGCCAGGCAGGCCCATTGGGTGTCTGGATATCATCATAATCATGATATCTATTAACCTGAGAAGTTTCAGACCATTTATTCAAAGCATAGAGCATTTCTGGCACATTTCCTGCTTGGCCAGATGGTGGCGCTATGCTAGGCCCAAGCTTT
>NW_027468576.1:33203622-33316122 GCF_046254945.1 Alosa pseudoharengus | reverse complement strand
CGTTACTCTAAGAGTTGGTTATTTGATTAATTGTTGTCATGCCCACAGATAAGCATTAGTTGTTTGTTTGTTTATTTGTTGTTGTTGTCATTGTAAATAGATGAATGACAGCAGAAACCACTTGTTTATTTGTTACAGTGAGAGACAGCAGAGAGCAGTATTGCCTCCATCGATGGCGTGGAGACTCTGATTCATCTGTTTTATAGGCTGCTACTCAGATTGATATTCATATCGCTCATGAATGGTCACGTCAGGCTTCAACAGTTGCAAAGCAACCGCATCTTGTTTGCTTTCGCTTGGTAACAGTTGTTCACAGTTGCTTGTTAACTTGCCTGTGCAGAAACGCAACGCTAGTAAATCTGTTGTCACATTTTATAATGGAACATATGGAATATCCACTGTGATCTTTTTATTGGTAAAGGGAGGCCAAGAGTATTCATTGTTATGCAAAACTTTCACCAACTTCTATTTTTATTGCAGCCATCAGATATTAAAACATCATTCTAATCCATGTAAAAAGTCCTGTATATGTTTCCAATGACGAGAAACAAACTGTACCTCTACTGCTATGAAAACTAAGAAAATGCTAAAATCCTACTTAATACGCCTTATCCTAATTAGTGATGTCTGTGGTCTGGTGTTTGTTCTCTCTCCCTCTGTTACGTTAGTTTGTGTACTGCACGAGTGCTCTTCAAGGGTGTGTTTACGTGTGTGTGTGTGTGTGTATGTGTGTTTACGTGTGTGTGTGTGTGTGTGTGTGTGTGTATGTGTGTGCTGTGCTGGAATACTGACAATGAAAGAAATGTGTATTTCCTCATATCGGCATAAGCCTGGAGTGAGACATCTGTCAAGCAGGTTGTTAACACAACACGTCACACAGGTAATGACTCTCAAAGTTAAAACATTACTCTCACACTTTTCACAATGAATACCACCTCAGAAAACAATTGGCTCTCCAAGTACCACCATCTGGCGTTAAAATACAGTGATCGTGTCGTTAAGTTTTTATATATATATATATATATATTGATATAATTTGAAGTGATTTTTTCATCTTTATAAAAAAAAAACATCTCAGAGACTCAGAGATGACAGCACAGGTCATCATAATATCATAAAGTAATATGCAAGTCAAAGTTTCATAAGTTATCAATTATGAAGTGTATAGACAAACATGTTATTCATATATTTGCAATTTAAATGGATTACAAAATTAAAGCAAACTAATTTATTCACACTTTTTTCTTTTTATCAAATGAACCACAAAATGTAATGCAACACATATGTATGTCGTCCTTGGCAGTAGGTGCACATGTTTTGCCAGTAGTATGATATGCTTGTGTTCTAAAACATTTATTTTATCTAAAAAATGTTTTAAGGTATATATAATATAATAGGTCCAAACCAGCCTTACAGACGTATGACTTGCAGAATTTATACTTAGCCACAAATAATTCGGGAAGCACGTCAAAACCTTAAGGTAGAGCTTAAGGTATAATTCAAAAAGGGCGTAACGTTACGTAAGAAGGTTTTCGGGAAACCCAGCCCTCTACTCTTGGCCATTCTCTGGTGGATCCGAGACAACTTACCCAAGTCACCATACTATAGTGTGGATTAGGGAGATGTGTGGATCCGAGACAACTTACCCAAGTCACCATACTATAGTGTGGATTAGGGAGATGTTTGAGTCAATGTGTTCCGTGTGTTTCTGGCCTTACCTGGGATCAGACGTTTGCCACACACCTTGATTCGTTTGTGTTCTTTCAAAATCAATTTGCTTTTTTTCTAGCATATTCTGCTGCTGGAATCACTGCATGAGCAGACACCAACTGTATACATTACAGCACAATGATCACAACGATGGTCTATCAAAACTGTGACACAAAGTTTTTTTTTTTAGTTTGTTTGTTTTTTTTACCATTGGCTTGACTGTCTGACAGTCTACTTTGGATGGCAGTTATAAGGTGGAATTTGCATAGTTTTGTTTACATATTGCACTCCAGAGCAAGCCCAGCGGGGGTCCAGCATTGACTGAAAATTATTCATATTCCAGATAGTTCAGTATTTCATACCTTTATGTGTGCCAGTGTTTGGGTACCATCCTAACTCTGCCCTCTCCAAAATGAGCCTTTGCTGCCAAACAGGACCTCATAAGTCTTGCCAAATAAGATGGTATGTGTTCTATGCTGTATCTCCCATTTATCTCAAAGAAGAATAGTTTAAAAAAAAAAGATAAACAATTATAGGAAGTCTTCTCAAAAGTCTTCTCGGAACTGCAGTATCAGACAAAAGAAAAAGCAATTCATATCAACTTCAAAGACATGATAAGATAAACATGTTTTCATCCATAGCATTCTATCTGTCATCTGTTGCTTTTAGAAAAGACATCTTCTTATGTAGGTCAGTTTGCTCCATCTGTTTACTCATCAGTCTATTATCAGATCTCAATACAAGCCTATCATGCACCATTTCATCTCAGTGCATAGAGTGCATAACAGATTTGGCCTGATGTAGGTGGAGTGTTGGTGACCCAGTGCCAAAAGAAGATATACAATCTTGTTTTTTTCTCATGAAATGTTGCTATGACAGTAAACAGTGCAGCGTAGAGTTCAATTGATTACACTTTACTTGACAGTGTCGACATATGAGTGGCATGACACTGTCATGAACCTGTCATAAACAAGTCATAAACGTTTTATGACATAATGCTTCTGTTATTAAGTGACATTCAGTTTTTGTCATAACAAATTAGGGTTAGGATTAGGGTTAGGTTTAGAGTTAGGGTTAGGGTTAGGGTTGGGGTTAGAAGTTAGGGTTAGGGTTAGGTTTCATGTGTCATGACAGTGTCATGTGTTCATGATAGTGTCATGTCACTTTAATGTCAATACTGTCAAGTAAAGTGTTTCTGTTCAATTTAATTATGTGAATTATGTCTGTCCTGTGTTTCTTACCAAAACAAGGGAAAGTAATAAGAAGCCAACTCCTTGTGTGAAAATGTGTGAAAACATTACAAGGAACTGTACAAGGAAGTGTACAGTCTTAATTACTCATTGCTCAAAAGATGGTGATGCAACAAATGGTAAAATTACTGAAATTGCCCAATCAACATTTATGCAAGCTGACTTGCTGTGGCAAGCATGCTTCACAGTATCATTGCAGATGTGTGACATTCTTGATTCTGTGTTTCAGGCATGTGAAGCTGTAGAACAGGATGGACAACATGCATGGCTAAATGAATGATCAAGAGCGAGGCTGCATGAATAACACATCAAGACATCACATAACACATCAAGACAAAGATGTGTATTTGAGACAATGTGTGTGTATATGTGTGTTTGTGTGTGTACTGTATGTGTGTATTTGTGCGTGTGTGTGTGTGTGTGTGTGTGTGTGTGTGTGTGTGTGTGTGTGTGTGTGTGTGTGTGTGTGTGTGTGTGTGTGTGTGTGTGTGAGTGAGTGAGTGAGTGAGTGAGTGAGTGAGTGAGTGCGTGTGTGTGTGTGTGTTTGTGTGTGTGTGTATGTGTGAGTGAGACCTATTTCCTTTCCGTGACCTGAACGTGACCTATTTCCTTCCGCTCTGGATAACTGAACACATATGACCACATTAGGTAGTTGCTGGACCTGGTATAGTTTTAGTTAACAAAACCCAGATTAAAATATTCAATTTTAATTATATAACCTTCACAGCTTGAGTACTGCACACCTTACAGGTTTCAAATGGGTATAAATGCTTAACATTTTCCCACTGTTATCATTCAAATATATGCCATTTTTGTGGGTCTAAAGGCATTTCCATTGCTTTCATAAGACACACCACTGATTGCATGTCTCAATAAAAACCTGAGAGATCTGGTGAGATGTGAAATCAAACATAGTTTCCTGTGGCCCTCACCCACATGTGAGAAAATGAGGAGACTGGAACTTTCTCACACTCGCTGCGTCAGTGACGACCACTAAAGATGAAGTTGATCTCCCTCCACTTTGTAAATGTCCTTTGAGAGTGATAAAGTTTTACGTGATTTACATGTAAATCTAATCTCACTGATTTACAGTCTCAACCAGTGGTGGGTAGAGTACTGAAAATCTATAATCAAGTAAAAGTACAATTATTCCCTTAAAAATGTACTGAAGTAAAAGTAAAAATTCCTTTTTGAGAAACTTACTTAAGTAAAAGTAAAAAGGTACGTTGTTAATAAAGTACTCAAATTACTTTCCATTTTTTATGTTGTGCTGGAAAGTGTAAAATAGTTCATACAGGTAAAAACAGCACTTCTACTTTTCTAATTAGGTAAAGCAGGTTCAGTGGGCCAATCAAACATAATTGCCTACAGTATAGGCATATGGTTGCCTATGGCTACTTCCACTGTCTACCAGTCACTCCACCTAGATAGATAGATAGATAGATACTTTATTGATCCCCAAGGGGAAATCTTTACCCTTCTTTGTCCATTTCTCCATCTCCAGCCAACAACCTGCTTGTCTGAAAGTGGTCTAATGAGAAGCGGTAGCCTACTTATTTTTTCTTTGAGGCAGTTAGCACCTCGGTATCTTCTTGGAGATGCTTATGGCACTCTCTCCCTGCCGATTTATGGAATATCAAAATGGAAATGTAGTTGTAGTAGGTATATGGAAAAATGTACTTGAGTAAAAAGTAGATTGCTGAGTCTTACTCAAGTAATAAGTAGACATACAGTTTTAAAAAGGAATATGAAGAGCGCTACGTGCATTACAAGTAGTTGCCTTACTATACCCACCCCTGGTCTCAACAGTAAGTAGTTGCCTTACTATACCCACCCCTGGTCTCAACAGTAAGTAGTTGCCTTACTATACCCACCCCTGGTCTCAACAGTAAGTAGTTGCCTTACTACCCGCCCCTGGTCTCAACAGTAAGTAGTTGCCTTACTACCCACCCCTGGTCTCAACAGTAAGTAGTTGCCTTACTATACCCACCCCTGGTCTCAACAGTAAGTAGTTGCCTTACTACCCGCCCCTGGTCTCAACAGTAAGTAGTTGCCTTACTACCCGCCCCTGGTCTCAACAGTATCCTTCATTGCAAGAGGAATACCATTTCTATTTGTCACATAACACTGTGTTAGTCAACAATATGAGTATTTCTCATTGAGAGCAACAATCTAATGTTGTTATACAGATGCTGATTTCGTTTAAATAGTATATTTAGTATCTAGTATTTTAGTATCATGTTTATCTTCTACTGTCTCTATATTGTACAGTGGAGTTTTTTTATATGTATAGTACTTTTTCTGCTGTAACTGCATGTTGCGTGTGATGTCTGTATGCTACTGAGACCTTGAATTTCCCCTTGGGGATCAATAAAGTATCTGTCTGTCTATCTATCTATCTATCTATCTATCTATCTATCTGTCTGTCTGTCTGTCTGTCTATCTATTTATCTATCTATCTATCTATCTACAGTGATGGCCAAAAGTGTTGGCACCCATGCTAAAGTTGACTGAAAAGAGGAATATAAAATCATCTTTTGAAATTGATCTTAATGCCTTAAATGAAAAATGAGGAAATATCTAACCTTTAAGGACACCAATTTTCTTAGTGAATGAATAATGTATCATAAATAAATAAATGTTCTTCCTGAAAATACAGTATTGACACCCCTATGTTAAATTCCCATAGAGACAGGCAGATTTTTATTTTTACAGTTTTTCTCAGTCGCTTTGGTGCTTTTCTCACATCACTATTACAGTTTTTCTCAGTCGCTTTGGTGCTATTCTCACATCACTATTAACATTTGCACAGTTAGTGCATTTCTCAAAACAATTAGTGCAAACTGCAAAACCTAGTGGATGACCTGCAAAAGCACGTCACTTGCTCAAAATGGATAGTCCATTCCTCAAAAGCAGGTATTCATGTCAATGAAACTGTCAGTGTCATCAAAATGAGAAGTCTTGACACCATCGTTTATGAACAAGATAGTCAATGGCTTTGTCATGTTTTCATTATGACAGTTCTCTCAGTGTTTTCCAATGCAAAAAAAGGTCAGAACTCGGTGACACTACCTGCACATGCTCAAGACAGCACTATACAGTACTTGTACAGCCATTTGAAAACTACAGTAAAGTTACACATTGCTGTAGTAAGGGGAGTAAGTGAGTACAAGACACTGAATACGTACATTTTTACTGTATGCTCTTTGCAATTCTACAGCATTGTGACAGAATTTGATACAGTTTTTCTCAGTCGCTTTGGTGCTATTCTCACATCACTATTAACATTTGCACAGCAGTTAGTGCATTTCTCAAAACAATTAGTGCAAACTGCAAAACCTAGTGGATGACCTGCAAAAGCACGTCACTTGCTCAAAATGGATAGTCCATTCCTCAAAAGCAGGTATTCATGTCAATGAAACTGTCAGTGTCATCAAAATGAGAAGTCTTAACACCATCGTTTATGAACAAGATAGTCAAATGGCTTTGTCATGTTTTCATTATGACAGTTCTCTCAGTGTTTTCCAATGCAAAAAAAGGGCAGAAAAAAAGGTGACACTACCTGAACATGCTCAAGACAGCACTATACACTACTTGTACAGCCATTTGAAAACTACAGTAAAGTTACACATTGCTGTAGTTAGGGGAGTAAGTGAGTACAAGACACTGAATACGTACATTTTTACTGTATGCTCTTTGCAATTCTACAGCATTGTGACAGAATTTGATAGTTCAACAATTTTGTATGTAATGACTCAAGCAATGAAATGAAGACTATTAGTTTTATAGGGAACGACTATTCAGTATCCATAAGTATAGTTCATTTTGACTGACATGACATAAGCAAATGATAATGTTAAAAAACAGCAGAATTGTATAAAAGCAACTGATACATGTCCAAAAGCTTTTTCAATTTGTTCAGAGGAAGGAGAATTTGCTACTATGATGTACACAAATGACTAAATGTTGTGGAGGTTGAACTAATAGTTATGAGAATTTTCATTCTGATCTGCAAAAAGCACCAAAGCGACTGAGAAAAACTGTAACTAGTTCACCAACTTTGTATGTAATGACTCAAGCAATGAAATGAAGACTATTAGTTTTATTGGGAACGACTATTCAGCATCCATAAGTATAGTTCATTTTGACTGACATGACATAAGCAAATGATAATGTTAAAAAACAGCAGAGAATTGTATGAAAGCAACTGATACATGTCCAAAAGCGTTTGCAATTTGTTCAGAGGAAGGAGAAATTGCTACTATGATGTGCACAAATGACTAAATGTTGTGGAGGTTGAACTAATAGTTATGAGAATTTTCATTCTGATCTGAAAAAAGCACCAAAGCGACTGAGAAAAACTGTAAAGGCCAGTTATTTCATGGATCCAGAATACTATGCATCCTGATAAAGTTACCTTGGCCTTTGGAATTAAAATAGCCCGACATCATCACATACCCTTCACCATACCTAGAGATTGGCATGGGTGTTATTTCAGTTAGCCTAATAGCTGGTTTGATTTGCATTGAGCTCAATGAGCATATTTCCTCATTTTTCACTTAAGGCATTAAGATCAATTTCCAAAAGATGATTTTATATTCCTCTTTTCAGTCAACTTTAGCATGGGTGCCAACACTTTTGGCCATCACTGTATCTATCTATCTATCTATCTATCTACAGTATGGGGATCCCTGCATGCAGCTGGTGACCATGTGACTAGAGGCAGGGGAGCTTTTGGGTGGTGCAAGACTGAGCTGGTGACCATGTGACTAGAGGCAGGGGAGCTTTTGGGTGGTGCAAGACTGAGCCTAATTAACTGCCTGTCCATACATGGGGAAGTGTCTCTGCAGTCATATTTTCAACTTGCCCTGTGGCTTTCTCTCAGGGCTTCTTCTTCTTCTCACTGGCTTCTACTGAACTGTGCTTGATGTCATCCTGAAGGGGCTTTTCTTAACAACTGCATGTTACTGTAAGCTGGTGGAGAGGAAGTGGCCTGTAAGATAGTAGAACGTACTGTAAGATGAATGGCCAAGTCTAGTCTTTGTCCTAGTTTCCTTCCTCATGCCATCATTCTACTAGCCTGGCTAGCGTCAGACCTCATCTCATTGAGATGGGGTCTGGGAACTAGACATTAATTTTCTCATATTTGGTGTGTCGTCATCGTCTTGCTGCCCTCCCTCCGTTCTGTGATTGGTTCCTTTGTTGAGGTGAAAACGAAGTCCATAGAATCCAGGCTGCCTAGCAGCGTGAATAAAATAATCAATGCTCACTGAGCTGAGAAATGTAGGAAGTGATGACGGTGTGGTGTTCTTACTCACATCGGTCCCTCTGGTGAACACTTTTAACTTATCAACACACACACACACACACACACACATACGGACGCACACACACACACACACACACACATGTGCACACACACATACACGCACACGCACACGCACACACACACACACACACCCACAAAAGCAATTCAGACAGTGCTTCTAAAAGGACTATGCAGCAAGGATGCTGGTATACCATGGAAGAACTGACTAATGTCAAGATGATATTTCCATGGCTATTCATCTTTGTAATAAGGGTTGTTGAGAGATTCTGACTGGCAAACCTAAGCATTAATTAACTTAAGCCAAATATAATGATTTGTTATTACAACAATTTATGATGAATTTGTGATTAATTATGTGTTGGCACACCATAAACCAAACATGAGCTAATGCACTTTGAGTAATATCCCATGAATGTCCAGTAAATGTAGACATACGTAATCCCCTTGTATTGCTAATCTACCAGAATGGAAAATTTCCACACCCTTTACACAGGGATGCAACCCATTGCACATGGGATCTATAGAGAAAGCAAATGTTATAGCTTGTGAATCCGTATGGAGAAGGGCTGTGGGAGTAGGGTGCACCAATTTAAAAAAAACTAGATAGAGGCACTACATCAGACATAACAAACGGAAAGAAGACAGCTGGAGATCCTGTGCAGGTCAACCCACCATCTCCACCCCCAGACATGTTCAGGCCCAAGAGCCTGAGTCCGCAGCCACTCACGTTCCTCACATTCTGCCCCCAGGCCTCGCAGCTCAGGTGGTCCCACATCAACACCGACGCCAAGGAGACTATTTTGGACAGCAAAAAAAAAAAAAACAAACAAACAGGGAGAGAGATAGAAGAAGAAGACGACACAACACAAACACTAAATGTTATGCCAAACATGTCTGTGCAAAAGTCCACCAGGTATTTAGCCTAAGGGACCGTTCGTTATTTATAAACGGGGTCACCGGAGGAAAATAGGGGAGGGTCATGTCTTTTTATTCTTTGTTGAGGGTTTTTTTTTCTCTAGGAGGGAGGGTCACCCATCTTTTGTATTAATGAAAACAGCAAAAAATCAAAGTGGCTTGTTTGATTGTTGATTTCTGTAGCCATATAACGTTCTCTTTCGTTCCATAGCTCTGTCAACATTGAACAATGAAAATAAGGGAGATTTCCCGGGTTTCTCACGCAAAATACGGAAAATGTCAACATTCGTCCCCATTAACGTTGGAAGGGTTGGAGCAACAAAGTAGCCTACTTTATTCACGCCTAACAGCCTATATCCATTTGGTCAACTTTATCCAGCCCTAAAAAAGCTAAATTTAACTTTGGTTTACTTGTAGTTTACCGTGTAGCCTAACTTTAAACAGTGTGCATGCTTAACATAAAGCATACAAGTGCTTCATTCATCCACACATCCAGCTCCTAACGTTTTGACAAGCATTTCTACCAATTGACCTTGTTCCTGCCCATCTCTAGCTTTGCTGTCTCCATCCTTTCTGTTTTTGTTGTTTGCAAAAAAATATATAGTATTTATTGGTAACCAGCAACAAGTGCAATTTGTTAATCGCTGTCATTTTCTCTCCTGCCAACAAAAATGTGTTACTTCCAAGTAGCAGTGCGTAATTCTGCTTCATAAAGTTGAACAAATACATTTGGTCATATAAATAGCCAGTTTATGGTCTACAGTGTAGTTGGTAAGTTATGGTAGGCCAACTTGGAGTGAATATACAGGGGGGGTTCTTTGTCTAGCTAAGTAGCCTGGCAGGTGCGCAAGTAGGCATACGGCCGAACACTGCAAGCGCTAATGAATCGTGCTCTCACGACAACCACGTCTTTAACTCTGAGTTCGCATTCAAGCAAGCAAAATGATGATTTGAATACATCTGTTTCACTGGAAGGGCAAGGGGTAACAACAGGACAACACAGAGACAGGCCAGAATGCAGGACTAATGTTATTACAGTAATGTGGGATATTCTACGGGAAAATATTAAAACGGCAAGACAGCGGGAAAACGTTGAAATGATAAACCTGGGAAAAGTATGTTAGGTATTTTTCGGTCCCTGTGATTATTTGTGAAATTGTGCAAACGGCCTTTTCAAGTCATTTGAGAAGGAAGGAGTGTAGCAAGCTCCCAAATTGACGCTTGTCTGAGAAATTGAGTTTTGGATAATGTTCAGCTTCGGCAGCTTTACAATGACTGAGGAAGCCTAGAGACGAGTCCATAGCAACAAGTTCATGTGTTGAATTTGTTATTACCCAGTGTGCTTTGTTGAATGGTCTCAATGCTTTATTGTTTTATTTCATATGAATACTTACTAGAGGAGTACATTTTCAAGTAGGCTAATGCAGTTGCAGGAAGTGTGCATTTAGTTTCCATGCTTATTGTGTTTCCACAACAATGTTAGTGAGTAAATCTGCTGAAATGGCCACCATCTTGGTGAAGTGTGCGGTGGTAGTGTAGTGGTTAAGGAGCTGGACTAGCGTGCAGTAGCCTGAAAGTTGTCGGTTCAATTCCCGGCTTCCACCGTTGTGCCCTTGAGCAAGGCACTTAACCCGAAGTTGCTCCGGGGACAGTGTGATCCCTTGTAATATAGCTGACATATGTAAGTCACTTTGGTCAAGAAGTGTCTGCTAAATGAAATGTAAAAGTGTGATGTGTAAGATCAGAAAGCAGAGGTTGGATTTAGGGCGGTAGCATATGTTGATGTGTTTTCATAGCACTTAAGAGCGTGGGCGGAAGACATCGACAATTACCCGGGAAGGGTCATGTCATTTTTGAAAATTATATAGCAGGCAGGGGAGGGTCATGCAACTCTTGATCGAAGCACTCAAAATCCCTCCGGTGATCCCGTTTATAAATAACGAACGGTCCCTAACTGAAGTAATAGGGACTGACTCAATACATGGCGGGGACAGCATCACCCACACCTAACGACTAACTGTTATAAAACTTAAAACTCCATAACCAGCTCCACCCTATCATATTCAAGAAGTTCCATACATCAGAATACTATATCAAATTCCCTCTCAGACTAACTTCACTCACTTCACCTAGAGGAGGACCATCTACCTTGCCAGGAAGATGTTTGCCTGACAGTAGAGTGTGAACTTTGAAGCTCAGATGCTTTCCGAGGTCAGAGGCTGGAAGCCGTTTTAAGAGGCCATAAATCAGTGCTCGGGTGCCAGACAAACTCCTTCAGCAGACAAGTCTGCATCTGTTTGAGCTTCTGGTGTGTGGAACATTTGTGTTACATTCACAGCTTTTCATCAAGGTTTCTGCATAAAGGTGTGCAAGTCCTTATATCAAGCTTTGTTCCCGCTGCAAGGCACACAGATGTTCAGCCTGGACCGACTCTAGCCATAATGTTGTAGTTTGGGCCATCCTTAAGTTTAATGTTTGTTAGTAACCTGACAGACAAAGTCAACCTGTAGGCCTATTTTTGCTACAGTCTCTTGTGCATTTTTTCATTTTTTCATTTTTTCCCATCTCAAACCTTTATTGTCTTAAACCATTATCTTAAACCATCCTAGGTCTCTCTTGTGCAAAATTGATCAAAAGAGAAGATAACATGGTTTGGCTTTGACATGTTTGACTCAAACTTTCCTATCCACATAGAACCACCAGAGTGCGCACTGATAACCTATTCAATCAGAAACAGAGGAAGTCCCATGTGGGTCGAGTCAGATAAGGATTATACAAGTGGAAAGAGCAATAAAAAAACATCGTGCACAGGCCTTTGTGCATATTGTGCCATTTGGTAAAAAGTGAAATGTGGCCAATTTTAGCATCACAGCTCACCTTCACATTGCTATCCTTCCTATCTCTGCCTTGCAGGCCTACTGGCCACAAGCTCATGATATCAGATGTACTGTAGGCCTGAGATGTAGTCAATCTTCAATCAGAGACATTTGATGAAGAAGAATATTTGCTTGATTGTTTGCTTAAAAGAATGAGCCTTTATGTATCTGGGGCATGAAGCGAGCTGCCACAATTTCAAAACTATTTCCGGACAAATTCGGACATTATAACTGTATAACATAACATTAGAACATTATAACATACTTCTAAGGATGACCTCAACCATACCACTCTAACAGGCCATTTTCCATGTGTTACTGTCTGGTGCTCAGCAAAGCCTCTCTGCCACCACAAGGGCCTCTTATGCATCTCTTGACGTTGTTTATTCTTCCTCTGTCCTGTCTTTCTTTGCTCTTCAGTAGCCTCCTATCCATACTTCAGTCTCTCTCCACAGACTCCTCTCCTCTTTTCCAGCCTCACGCTCAGGCACACTTCCCTCCTACAAGCTCCTCTCAACTGTTGGCAAGATGTCACATGTTTCTCGTCGTCGTGGAAACTACATGGGATGAAGTGCTGGATGCCAAGGCCTGCTCCCTCATGGCAAGAGAATGTTCTGAATGAAAGAAAAAAAAACAGGATAGAGGAGAGACAGAGAGAGAGAGAGAGAGAGAGAGAGAGAGAGAGAGGGAGGAGAGACAGAGTTTTGGCTGTCACTCTCAGTCAAGCTTGGACTGGGAGCTGATTAGGTCAACTGTTCCTCCCTGTGCTCTATCTTTTGGGAGCTTCAGAGAGTGAAACTAAAAAGGAGAAAGGACAAACATTTGGGGTGCTGAAAGTGAATAAAGTTGGTTTATATGCATTCACATATTCCCTGTGTTGAAAGAAGTTGGAGATCCCTCTGTGGTAAACTTAAGGAGATGAAAACCTCCCAGTCCACATGAATGAAACGATTCTGTGCTGCCTAAGAGCCTAAGGAACTGCAGACTTCCACTCTTCATTTATGACCATTGAATATTGTGCTGCACAACATTGAATACTAAAATTCAAAATGTATGTTTTTTTTTTCAGAAGCTTTTTCTCTGTGTTTGTTTTCAGAAAAGATGTTACTGGATCCAACATTTTATAAAAAAAATTTTATTATCATTATTATTATTAAATAATACATTAAACAATTCTCACAATATTCAAGTAAAACTTAAAAAAAGAAAAAACAGTAGCTTTTACTCCATTTAGAACGACTGCATCAGACAGATTATTTACAAACTTTTCAAAAAAATATGTTTACATTTATTAATTTAACAGACACTTTTATCCAAAACAACTCACAAAATGAGAAACAACATTTAAGATACATATATATTATATATATAACTTAATTCTTATAACTCTAAATTCTTAATTTCAATAAAACTACCAAAGTAGAAAAATGAAAACAAGTGAAGTGAAGTGAAATGAAGTGACAGACAGGAAAGAAATACAACTGTGTTACAATTTATTTGCACGGTTGAAAGCATCATTGTACCGTAAACTAAGAATTTAGATTCAAGTATGCATTAATTAACAACCAATGAGCTTTGCAAACAACGCAAACAACTTAAAGAGCAGTGCTGCTAAACAGGACAAAACAAAATATAACAACATTTTAAATTATATAAATATATGTCAGAACAAATCGCATACACACACACACACACGCACACACACACACACGGTCCCATTTGTGACAGTTGAATTAATAAATAAACAATAAATAAAAATCAATAAATATTACAATAAATAATAACAAAATACACATCCAGTAGATTCCAGTTATTCAGCTTTTTTTCAGAGCTCAGACGTTCTCTCTTTGATAATGACAGTTGGGTTGACGTCACTGGTGGCTGCGTGTGCAGTGCTGGAATTGATGGTGGCCGATCCAGCATCTTTTACATCAGGCACGTTAAAGGACACCAGAGGGCAGGGCCCTTTGACGTTGTTACACACCAGCCGCTGCAGCGAAGCGCTGTTGACGATCTGGAAGCCCACCTGGCCGCCAAACGTGCTGGGCTTCCAGTACTCCGGAGAGCAGATGGGGTTTCCCATGAGCCCCTTCAGCGAGTAGGGGGCCCCCATCTCCACCATGGTCTCCCCGAAGATGCCGTTGGCCCGGGGCTTTTCCACCAGCAGGCCAGGGTAGAGCTCCACAGCGTCCACGTGCCCATACATCTCTTTCAGCTCGGCAGCCATCTCTGTTTCACCTGGTGGTGAAGGACAAGAAAGTGAGTGAGTTAATCTCATGCCATCATGCCATCAATGGCATCAATGCCATCCTATCAGTCACTTCAAGTCCTTCATTCTCTACTGTTCGACCACTTTTGAAATTTTCAAAAGTTACTCCACTGAGTGTTACTCAGGTCTTTCTATGAAAACTGAAGATTCCTGAAAAAGGTGAATCAGCCTACATTTACTTGCATGTATCACACTGCTTTGTCCCTGAGCCAAGCCCGATTTGAGTACATCCCTCTAAGTTTATACAAGCACCCAATAGACTGCCTCAAGACACAACACAGCTTGTGTGAGCACACAGCTGCCCGTAGTGTCCTCGATCGGGAAAAGTTAGAGAACCAGTGAGAGAGACTTCACTGCTCTGACACAGTTTACGTTTACTTCACTGTGTTGATTTAAATCTGTGCCCGAGGCAAAACAACCTGAGAAGGAATGCGCTCTGTATAAATTACTCCTGGAGAGCTTTCGGAAATGATGGCAAACTAACTGACTAAAGCTACTGTTGCTTACAAATATTTTTACGGAGTTATCTAAACTGCAGCATACAGGCAAAATCACTAATTTATTCTAAGATTTATTATCATGGAAATTAACTTCAGGGTATTCACTCATTTAGAAAGTGAGAGTTAGAGAAAGTTAGTGAAAGAAAGAGAGAGAGAGAGAGAGAGAAAGAGAGAGCGAAAAAGAGCTCTCACCTGTAAGATCTTCAAAGGAGGTATAGGCTTTCATGTTGAAACGCTTCCTGTAGGCGTTGAGGGACTGGTAACGCATCTGACGGCTGTTCTCAATGGATTTGATAGACACCATCAAAACGGCAGCAGGTACATTTCTGCCTCCAGCCACCTAAGGGACAAACACATTGGACACACCGGTTAGGCCCATCTCTGACCACCCCAATGCACTGGGCAGAAAACACAACTCCTCACACCCCATACTATGCCGATCAATGAAATCTAACCACCAAAAGGCAAATGTGCACAAAACGTACAGCATGTAACCCCCTCACCGTATGATCTCTAGCAGAACTTTAGTTGAGATGACTTACCCTGCCTGCGATCTGGTTGGTGAAGGAGTCGACCAGGTGGTTCACACCGTGGTCGGTGAGGATGGAGGTGTTGAAGACAAATTGCTTGTAGGAGTAGACCTCCTCCTCGATGTGGAAGTCCTCGGGCATGAGCGGGTGCCAGTGGTAGAGCGTGTTGAACTCGGACGCGATGCGGTTCTGGTACTGGAACTGCTGGTTGAAGAGCAGCTCTGGGTCGAACTTGAGCTTGAAGTGGTAGCCACTCAGGTGCTGCACATAGTCCTCGATCACAATCTTGATGGTCTCGCCTGATGAGAAAGAGTTATTGAGAGAGTTATTAGTACGCTAGCAGTTTTGATGACTTCGATCTTCAAAGACCGCTGAATTCAGCTGAAAAAAGATATGGTCCTGTGATAAAGTGATATGGGGAAATACAAAGACTTGTTTCCTCAAACACAAAAATAAACTTTCACTGTTTTGCATCGTTCCGCAAGCCTACATGGTGCCAGGAAACTGTTGAGCTGCAAAAAAAGTGCTGCTGATATGCTTTTGCAAATACTAGACAGAGGTGTTTGAGCTATAGAGGCACCTTGTATGCAGGGTCACCAGAGGTTTTGTAACACTTCAGTCTCGAATCTGTCCACCTACATATGAGGTCTAATACAGGTCAAGCATACTGTGGGTTTCTCTGTTCCGTAAAAGCGAGCTAATTCATTCTATGCCACTGATTGCCTTGACGTGTTTATTTCTGAATGTGTATATCGATGTTTGCCTGTTTGCAAATGTGTGTGTGTGTGTGTGTGTGTGTGTGTGCGCATGCATGTGTGTGTGTGTGTGTGTGTGTGTGCTCTCACCGATGAGAATGAGACGCGTGGTCTGGAAGAGTCTCTCATCGTCCCAGTCGGGGTGGACCTCCTGGAGCACCTCGCAGACTCGGTTGTGCTCGCGCAGCCAGATGGTGGCGTACATCATCAGACCAGGCACCAGGCCGAAGGCCTCGTGGCCCACAGCCAGGCGCTTAGACTCGGGCACATGGGGAGGGTAGTGCATCTCTGCACCCACCTCGCTGACCAGGGGAGGGTACACCTCACCATCCACCACCTGAAGCAGGGAGAGAGAGAGATTGCAAAAGGAGATAAGCAAACAATAAAGCACTTCTTCACTAATACACATACACTACTGGTGTAGTGATATAGTCCCATTTCACATAATTTATTCCTCAAGTGAGTGTATGAATCACACTTTATTATTCTCGACTCACCTGATACCTCAGCTTTCCATCCTTAAACAGTCTGAGCTTGTGCTGCCTCGCCAGGTCTTCCCCATAGATGTGGCCCAAGTCCACCTGTGCAAACGCAGAAAACAAACACCTTTGTTTACACCTCTGTTCCTGCTTCCTCCTCTTGTGGAAGACAAAAACATAAAACGCTTCACCAGAAATGGAAGACCATGGTGATTTAGATCCCTTCCACATGAATAAGCCCCCACCCATCCATCATCAGCGAGTTGCCACTCACCCCATGGTTGACGGCGCGCGTGAACGCTGGCCCTTTCTTCATGTCGCTCTTGAAGAACTGGTGTGTGAAGTGCTGGGCAAAGAAGGCGAACATAAGGTTGGAGCGCTGTGGGTCCGGGATGAAGCGCCTCCTCAGCAGCAGTTTCTCCGCCAGCTGTTTAGCATCAGGCAGCTCCTTTTTGCCTGCAACCAGGAAGGAGTGTGTTTAATTTTTTGCTATCACCACACATGGGCATGGCAGGAACAGATTAGGCCTACAATATCACTGAGTCCCTCAAACTAAAACATAATTGAAGCCAAACAAATGGACAGTTTGGCAGTTATCACTAACTTTGTTGTTAGGCATACATACTAGGAAATCAAGAAAGAATCTCTGATGACCTAATGCACTGAGCTCTCTTAGCTTGTTCAATAATTTTGTGAGTAGGCTGTGTTAGAGTAGCAGGTCTCTGCTTCAAGGCCCCTAGGGCTGAATTCCATTCTATAGCCTATCTGATTGGCTGGTACCTCAGCGTGATTTCATTCGCTGACATAAACGTGGTAATCTCTCAAAAATCTGAAAGAACAGGTTTAGAGAGAGGGCGAAAGAAATAGACGGGGAGAAACTTACCCACAACTCCCATAGGTGTTGGGCAATCCCGCGGTACCGGAGGGAGGGTTCGTGTGTAATAGGTAAGGTTGGAATAAGCCTCCCAGTTTTTGTAATCGTACTCTGAATTATAGGTTGGAGGACTTTCAATCAAATGTGACCGGGCTGAGGGAAAAAGACAACATCAGTAAATATTAATATTATTTAAAGCAATTTTAAGTTACTATAATTAGTTAATCAGAGATATTTATATTAGCCCATCGCCTGATTTAAGATAGTCTTACATGTTAAAACATAACGCATGATGCCATCCCGCAAGAACGGGATTTTGTTGATGATAGCCCATAGTCCTTTGAAGTGAGTAAGGATGTAATGGACCGTGTTTGGGGACGGCTTCAGAGTCACTTTCACCCAGGTGGAGAACTCGGCTGTTGGAAAGAAATGTAGGCTTACAGTTAGGCTATGCTGTCTCAAAAACATATTCCGATTTTCCCATATTCGCAATGGCTTGTTTCAGTATTCCCATAGTTTCCGACACTTACGAGTTGTGCAGTTCTGGCCGTAGTATCCTGTCCTGGTACAGTCGCACTCATAGGCACCACTGCCCTGTGCTGTGCATACTCCCCGGTTCTGACAAGGTTGCGAGCAGCAGGGGTTGCCTGTGAAATTTAAACAGATTAAATCTCAGATCTCGTCTCCAACTCTTCACGTAAAACTTCACGATGCTGTATAGTGGGCTAGGCGTTATATTGTCTCTTTGAATACCCTAGTCTAAAGTAATTTACAAAAACATGAAAATACAAGAGGCAGCCAGGAAGGCTTGCAATATTACAATTCTAGCTACATTTGAAAATGTCTACACCTAAACCTTACATGCCCTGATAGAATGTAAAGTTCTCTTACCTTCCTCACATAACACCAACGCCAGGTGTATGAGAAAAAGAAACGCTATAGATCTGATCATTCCAGTAACGTGTGGTTCAGGCGTAGTGGTACGAGTTGTTGGTGCTCCTTGCTTTCCGTGAGGTTCACCTCAGGGTTTGTGTGTAAGAGGAGGAAACTTTCCCTTGTTATAAAGGCGATGTGAACCCTCCTTCACACTCGTCACTCTGACTCACTACGGAGAAGGGGGGGGGGGGGGGTCTGTCTGTCTGTCTGGGTCATAATCAGTAATTAATGCGAACGCTCAATAAGTTATTTTTTAATCATTGATTTCGTAATGAAAAATTCCTATATATTTAGACTGTGAAATTCCTACTGTATAGGCTAATATTAGCCAGTAGGCTATGCTATCCCAAAACCACACAACAGCACTACAGTAATCAGTAATAACATTATTATTATTATTATTATTATTATTATTATTATTCCCTGCTGAAAAAACAGCATGACCATCTTAAAGTGGTTTGCTGGTTGACCAGCTTGTAACCAGCTTGTTTGACCGTATGGTTGACCTGCGGCTTATGGATGCCAGCTTATGTAGGCCATTCTAGCAAATAAGCACCAACAATGTCAATCCTGGCAGGCTGGTCACCAGCATGACCACCTTACACCAGCTGTATCCCACATGACAGGCTGGTCACACCAGCATGACCAGCTTCCTCAGATGGTCACGCCAGCATGTCCACCTGGTGGCCCAACCAGCTACACCAGCAAAGACCAGCAAGAGCTGGAAGAAAACCAACAAAGACAACCAACAGCTAAAACCAGCGACCAGCAAGCTGGTTTCTAGCTGTTTTATTCAGCAGGCTTTTTTTATTCATTATTTTGGCTTTTATTAGAGTTGTTATTATGATATTATCACATCGTTCTAATTGTCGTTTTTTTTCTCAAATTCAAACTTATAATAATGCATAATGCAAATGGCTTGGCATCAAGCCCTCTCCATGGATCCCATTTTTTATGGAAATTAAGAGACCTATTCTATGGTAGCCTAATCTTAGACAAATAATTGACTGCTTGGTTACAGTTTCTGAATATGTTGCCAGCAGTTATAAGACCCCGGTTATTAAAAAAAAAAAAAAGTATATCTTTGGCATTTAGACTGACACGGCTTTATGCCAAAGACCACTTCACTCAGAAACGTATGTGCGACAGTCTTGGGACGCCCTCTACTGGGCAGGTTATACCTTTCGCACATAATGACTGCTAGTGGTGAGACGGACAGACGGGTGCGACTTTGGAGAATACGTAGTCTGCTGTGCATCGTGGCAATAGAGACACCGAGAAGTTGACAACTATCTGTCTGTACCAAGGCCAGGCCAGTGGTACAACTTTTTAATAACTCGGAGCACTCCAGCTTTGTGTTGCTGTTATATTCAGAGTTTTGACATTTCCGAGTTTCAACCTAGGCAACGACTCAGTTCGGCTTGGTACGAGGAAGAGAAATGAACGCGCCTCCTTTCTCCGGGCTCTAGTAGAGTCTAATGCCTTTGCTCCAAAGGATTGTGACTGCTAATTTTTTGTTCAGAGCAAATTACCTAGATCAGGTACGTCATTTGTGGATTTTGGTTCTCATTTCTTTATTGTATCATTGGATTATGCTTTATGTTTGTATTGTCAATATTATTTGTGTTAGAGGGGATTCCGTTGAGTAAGGAAAGTTAGACAAGACATTTAGTCGAAGACGGACGGTGGCAGTTTTCGCATGTGCGCGCTACAAACGGCAGCCTGTCCAAGGTGTACTTCCAGAGTTTCCAAAAGTTCATGCGACTTTAATGTCGATCAATTCCATGTGTTCAATTTGGAGTTTATAAAGCTACGGTAGCTTCTCAAAGTTGATAAAGGTAGGCTATCGAGCATTTGATAGCCAGACCTACTCAGCTTCAGCTCATTCAGCGCGAACGTGACACAGTCTATCACCTGTAGGCTACCTGGTTTGTCTGTATTCGTGATGGATCGTCTAATTTGGTACAGCCCACTTGTTGTCATATGACAGCCAACGTTACACTAGCCATTATTTCATCAACCTACGCAGACAACAACAGGTCCTTAGGCTACTTTACAGATGCTACTGTGGCAAGATTTCCCCAACAGCATCTTGGCAACCGAACCGGGGATAGGAAGCTTCGTCGGGTAAACCTTTTGTAGGCCTATAGCTGAAAACTGAAAAATGCTCCAGACAGGACCGGCATGTGCCGTCAAAATTGTGAAATTCTTTAGTATGTTTATTCACGTCGACGATAGTCTGTCGTGAAAGGAGTCAATCTATACCCCATGTCAAAGTAAATTGTGCGATGTTACTCATGTAGGAGTAGAGACCCTGTTGCACGGTACCGCCGTTCTGGTGCGCGCCGACTGGCTCTCTAATTGCGGAATGCTGAGGAAGCTCACGCTTCGCGACTCCGAAATCTTGTTTTGGACTCGTCCCGTACACTACGTGATCTGTTGCACAAAATTGCTGCTGGATATAGTGCAAACGTGCGTGAAGGCGCAGACACAACACGCTTAGTTAAACACCAGAAAGTTCCAATGCACCCTTTCCTTTCCGCTTTTGGTTGGTGGGCATAATTCGGTGCTATCGGCTCTATCTCTCTCTCACGCACACCCACGAGAGAGAGAGTGTGCCAGAGAGAGAGAGGGATAGCTTGTGTGCATGTGTTATGTTAGCTCCATATCCGTCTTTTATTTCCTAATTATGAAATGAATGCAACGTTTCCGCACGTATCTCTTTTCTCATTTTTCCTCGTACAGTTTCTAGAAATCATAATCTTGCAAGAGTTGAAAGAAGGCATACGAGGTGACTATTATAGTGGATGTTTGTATCATGTGTTTTAATACTATGTGTTTGTGTGACTACAGACTGTGTGAAAATACCCAGAAGAGTTCTTCCCAGTTCAGAGGCACAGTAAGGATTGGACATTTACTAAAGCTGTCTGGGCATCAGCCATGTCATCCATAGACCCCTACCAGTACATTATTGTGAGTTCTACACCATAACAACATTTATGTTAGCTATAATAATCCACACTACTATGCAGAATTGTCAGAAGATACAGTACATGTATGCTAACAAAGACTTGGTTGTCAACTTGTTTTTGTTAATTAATAATTGGCTGTTTCAAGTTATAAAAAACAGACCTTGACATTAACAAAGAAAGCAAGAAAGAATAAAAGCTGGCAATTTATTTGTACTGACTGGAAATATTGTGGGTGCATGTGAGAAACCTTATGACGATGACATATTGTCTTACTGCAAGTACTAAATTGAAAATAAAATGCCTTCTGTATCATACTACAGTCCACTGTATATTAATCTCAAACATCTCCCTAAAACAAGTACTGAGGCACTCCATGGCACCAGTCAGCAAGGGTGTAGCACAGGATCCTGGGCCCTATGCATAGGCAGTCCTGATGGGCCCCCATGTCCTCCCCTCATGCATATTCCAGACTTTTCAAGGGCACTCTCTCCCCTTGCGGCCCTGGTAATCAGTTCCACTGTACCCCCCCTGTTCGACGCCCCTTCCAGTCAGGCATGACACCTTGGTGCTACTACATCATGTTCAGAGTGTGTCTCCTTGGGAGTTCTCACTGCACACACTGCTCGTTATAGTACTCCATGTCCCCATTTAAAACACAAATTATGTCCATCAACTACTATTTCCTAATATATTTCTGCACAGAACCACTCGCATGAAACGGAAAAAATAGGCATCCCCTCTATTCTCTAGATGGGTCACGGTTACAGCATGGTTCAAGCCGAGTCTGAAGCGTGGTTATGGTGGAAGCAGTGTGGGTGCTGTAAACTGTTAACATGGGTACCGAAATGAATGCTGTTAACAGTTAAAAAAACATCATAAAGCATAAAACACATACCTTGAAAGTTTATTGTGGCATTGGTGTTTATCACAGATAAGAACAAAGGCTTGACGCTATTATTCATAATAAATATTCCATAATCCTTTCATTTGGATACCCTATAGTTAGGCCTATTTAAACACAATGGGCCCTATCTTGGCGATCTAAAACACATGGTCACTGGTGAATAGCATGAATAAATTTAGGGGTTTGTCCAGTCGGTGGTTTTGTTATCAAACGTCGGGTGTCTGGTGCAAAAAGATTGGTCTTGACAATTAATCAATGACAAAACAGTTATACACAGTTAATTACTTTCACTATTGACTGACAATGTGTTACCATCGAAAACATAGCCTGAAAAAAGCAACACTTACCCCAATAATATTCAAATGACTGAAAAAACATCCTTTATCCTGCAGAGGAGTTGCTGCTTACATCTCATGACAGTGCATCTGCAGCTGTGCTTCATATGCGCCTTTCGCTATAGACCAGGTTTTTCTTTTTCAGTGGTGTAATGCTTTTGTTTTTTTTATAATAGCGATTTTTAGTTTGCATGCCAGACCTCAGTCTTTAAAATACCATATCGGTCAGGCTCTACATAGTACTTGCAGTGTCAGACCTTGCAAATACTGTCTCCATTAGTGTCTTTTTCAACCAACAGCAGATGTAGATGTTAGAGATACTTCTACCACATACCATTGAAAAAGGACTTATCTCACACCATCTCTCTCTCTCTCTCTCTCTTTCTTTCTCTCTCTTCCTACCTAATCCATCTCTCTCTGTCTCTCTCTAACTACCCATATTCACACTGAGAGAGATATTCAGATTGTGTGCAGAGTCAGACATACACAATACCTGGAGAGTTTATCATCATATAGATTCCATCAGTTCATTGTCAGTTTTGCTTTGACTGGCCTGATAAGGGTAGGGACAAAACAAGACTTCATGCAAGTTCCAAAATGCAGGCCCTCTAGCTCAGTGTTTCTCAAACGTTTTCAGACCAAGGTGACGTAAGGCTACTGTAGAAAGCTCTTGTCTGTTCTAGAAAGACTGATCCAATGCAGCAAATATATTAAAAGGCTAAAGTCCTACATTGGCTATGTTGTAGCCTATCCCCAGAATATCAGCAGCAAACTCAGTCTCTGTCTCGCTAAACAGTCTCCAAATAAAACGCACATCGGCTTGTAGCCTACAATTTTATCATTGTAATAAAAAACGCAATTTGGCACATCATTTCAACATGCTGCTATTTAGCCTACTAATTAATGCCTACTTTATTTTTTTGCAAAAAGAAAGAAATCCTTAATAAAATAACAAGTCATTCACATTATAGGCTACTTTACGCACTGTCATGTCAGGGTGACACTATGACAAGCCTATTCTGAAGAAGACTCCCATTCATTTTGACTGCATGGGAAGAGAGCGTGTCTTTTTCAGACAGACAGCGCAATTCATTTTATACCAGCAGGCCGATAGGACAAACTATGGCGCCTCGATATTAAAGAAACGCTGAATCTATTCATTCCGAAAGTCCACCGCACAGCAGTGCAACGTGCATGTTCACATTTTTAGTAACAACCGCCAAACTTGTTTTCCGACTATTTTTCTTACCTTTTTTTTTCGCTGTGGATGTTACTGAGCTTGTAGAACTTTTAGCTCTTACGTTCTGAACATCTCACACTGCCATTGCCCGATGTCAGTTCTGAGTCATATCACTCCATAATCTGTCTCTCTTTTAAATGCCTATTCCCTGAATGGTAGGCTACAATGACTATGTGTTTTATATATAATATCGAAACAAAATAACCCAGTCAGTCTCATCTACGAGATGTTTAGGCCTCCTCCAATACTGGCAGCTGGGCTCATAGGTTGCAGATTTGCTTAGTGGCCTGCCAATGCTCTGCAACGAGACGCGACATGGGAGATGAATCATCGGTCAACTTGTACTGTAGCCTATTCTTTGTTATTGCACACTGGAGAGGAAAACATGCTGGTAGGCTACGATTGGTTACTTAATTTAAACTTTGTTACCTTTAGTGTGTGTGTGTGTGTGTGCGTGAGAGGGGTTGCTCAGTGAAACATCGGAATACACCAATTCCGCAACACCGTCTCTGATAGATAAACAAAGCAGCATCCATAGAAGCAACTAGGCCAAACTGCCTGATGAAAATTTGACTATTTCAAAGTGTGTTCGTTTTTTTCGGATGTAGGTAACACAATTTAACAATAAATAGGCTATATTTTTTTCATTTGATTGATTCAACCGCCACCCGCCCGAATTTAATTAAAATAATATAGCCGCAAGCGGCAATGGCGGGCCCGAGCACCTGCGGGCCGCAACTCGTGACATGTCGGAATCCAACAAAGCACTGACGTGGTGCGTTTGTGAAATGTACATATTTGATGCGTGTGCTATTTATTTTTGTATTTTATTTTCTGCCACATTTACTCGCTTGGCCAGGTGGGGGCGTAATGCAATGCAGGCCCATTGGGTGTCATCATAATCATAATATATATTAACCTGAGAATTTCAGACCATTCATTTTAAGCAAAGAACATTTCTGATACACTTTTTGGTTGGCCAGATGGTGGCGCTATGTTAGGCATGAAAATTACACATGTGAATATCATCACAATAATGATATCCAAAATGTTTGTAAACTTTCAGATCAATCACTTGAGGCATTGTTCATTTCTGGCACATTTCCTGCTTGACCAGGTGGTGGCGCTATGCGAGGCAGGCCCATTGGGTGTCTGGATATCATCATAATCATAATATCTATTAACCTGAGAAGTTTCAGACAATTTATTCAAAGCATAGAGCATTTCTGGCACATTTCCTGCTTGTCCAGAAGGTGGCGCTATGCTAGGCCTGTGAATTACGCATGTTAATATCATCACAATAATGATATCCAATATTTTATAAAGTTTCAGATCAATCACTTAAGGCATTGTCCATTTCTGGCACATTTCCTGCTTGGCCAGGTGGTGGCGCTATGTCAGGCAGGCCCATTGGGTGTCTGGATATCATCATAATCATGATATCTATTAACCTGAGAAGTTTCAGACCATTCATTCAATGCACTGTGATTTATGACACATTTCCTGTTTATGTGGTGAGATATTAAAATCATATGAAATATATTACAACATTCAAAAATCCATTCACAATTTAACATCAGCGACATCTTGCAGTGTTGCGCGGGTTTGGTCACAAGCGGCCCGCGGTCGCCCGATATTTTAATCAACCCAACCGCAACTCGGACCGTGAATATTAATTAGGACAAAATTGTACCCGACCCGCGATCCGACCCGCTTATTTACAAAATGTGTGCTTTTGGTTATAGCCTGCATGCAGTGTGACAGTAGGCCATTTCTGTAAAACAAAATAATTTATTTGCAAAACTTTATGCAGTAGAACTACACGCAGTAGGCATGCAGGACATAATGTTTGCGCAGGAGAGAGAATGAGAATAAGAGCGCAAGCATGCACGCAACCACCAAGGATTAGAACACTAGGATAAGATTTGAAGGCCATGGACATACATTTTTCTTTCGAAAACAGAAATGGTGAGGCAAGGTAGGCAAGAGAGATACATTGCTGGTCAAAACGTTAGCGTAAGAACTGGTTTATAATGCTGAATAAAGCACAAAGCTTTACTAAAGCACATCCACTGTTTAAAGGCACAAACACAACGAACTAAGGTAACTTTTATGCATGCGCGAACCTATACATACCGGTAGATATGGCTGTGTAGTCTGTGCCATAACATTTATTCCTGCAGGCTGCCCGTTTTGGCTGTCATACTTTTAAATGGCTTCGCAAGAAGTAGGCCTATAGACCATAACTTGTACTACTGTCATCTTCTTCGTCAACTTTTCCCAATATTTCTCATAGCCTATATCGCTTTTCCTGAAGGGGTGTCTTTATTATTTTAACTCGCGTCTTCAGCTTCTTTACTGTTGACTTTACTGTATTGATGCTTTAGTGTATTGATGCTAGCCTTCTTGTGATATTTTAAGTAGGCCTATTTGTAGAAAATATATATTTAATTAATTTTAACTGACCCGCCCGCAAATGACCCGAATATCATAAAAATATTTTGTTTATGACTCATAACCGCGGGTGACCGTGGTCATCCGCGGGCGACCGCTTAATTTCGGGCAGACCGCGCAACACTGACATCTTGGCATAATGTTTGCCAAATTTCAAATGAATCTGACAAACCGTCTAGGAGGAGTATGTTCAAATGGATCATGTGACATCAGTATAATTGTCATTCTTTCTGTTGCCAGTTGGTGGCGCTATGCCAAACATGCATTATGGGCATATGAATATTATCATTAACATGGTCTTCAATGACCTGTGAAATTTAAAACATTTCAAGCCATGCATGGTGAATTATGACACATTTATTGTTTATGTGGAAGGGTATTAAAATGAATAATTTCGCCACTTCCTCAAATTACAACATATCAAAAAAAAAACTTCACAATTTATAATCAGGAACATCTCGGCATCATGTATACCAACTTTGACATGAATCGGCTAGGAGGAGTACGTTAAAATTGATCATGTCCACAACGCACAACATCTCAATTACCTCACTTCCTGTGGGTGTGGCTAATCGCATGTTAAAACAAAAGTTGTTTGTTTTTGGGAGTTACATACACCCACCAAATTTGGTGTGTGTATCGAAAACTATATGCCAACCACAAGTCACTGTGACGTAAGGGGGCGCTATGGAGTTCCTGGGCAACGCCCGGTGCCAAGCTTTTATCCCTGTCTATTCACTGTACCACTTGATGTGTGTGCTAAATTTCATGCGTTTTCGACCATGTTAACCACCTCAAAATATTTGCCAACCATGGGATCAGTCACCTAAGGGGGCGCTAGCGAGTCCCTGGGCCACGCCCGGGGTCAAGCTCTTGTACCTAACTGCGATGCGTGACACCTGACGTGTGTGCCAAATTTCAAGAGTTTTCGACCATGTTAACCACGTCAAAAACAGTAAAGCAAAAAAGTGGAATAACAATAATAATAATAATAATAATAAAAATAATAATAATAATAATAATAATAATCCTTACAAAAACAATAGGGCCTTGCGCCCTTCGGTGCTCGGGCCCTAATTATATTTCTTCACGTCATCCGCCCTATCCGCGGTTTTAGGATAGCTTTCCTGAGAATACCTACAAGCCTATAACCTACAAGTGTGAGTCTGTGATCTGTGAGTCATCTGGGATTTTTTATCACTACTGTAAATACAATACTATTCTTATTCAGTGTCTGGAAGTTTCTGGATTTTATGTTCCAGGAAGATAAACATTCACATTTTTCCAAGTAACCTTGATGTTTACCTTTAGAAAAGACAGAAGAGTTCTGTAAGTGTGTATAGTCGTCATCCACACCCAGCAACCGTCTGTGATGACTGTCATGTTCTCAGCCCAGCGTCTATTCCACGTCCAGCATTGCCTTGCTGCTTCATACATTTCCTCTTCCTGGTTTGTCCTTTGTCAGTGTTGAGAGAGAGAGTCTCCCTTGTGCTTTTATTGATTGTCTGAATGGCAACTTCAGTTCATCTGGAGCCATATGCTATGGTAACTTTGTGAGAACTTTGCTTTGAACTATAACGGGTATGCAGTAGCTGTGAATTCTAAAAGCTTTTTTAAGCTTCATTGCTCATCCGAATGTTCACTAAATCTGGTCTGATTTAAAATAGCTGATCAATGCTTGATCACTTGTGTTTCAAGTCCAGAGACCTTGCCAAATGTACTTCTATTCGTTAGCTCATCCCGTCAAATCTAAAACCTGGACTTGTTCCATGAATCTTTGTCTGTTTTATCATGTTGTTAGAATCTTACAGTTACAAGCTCTCACTTGTTGTTGCAGGTGGAGCAGCAGTACTCCCACAAGTACAAAGTCACGGTGTTGCGGGCTGAGAATGTCACCAAAGGAGCTCTTGGTGACCTCTGTGAGTTGGTATTCATAATTTGTTTGTGTGTGTGTGTGTGTGTGTGTGTGTGTGTGTGTGTGTGCATGTGTGCATGTGTGTGTGTGTGTGCGTGCGTGCGTGCGTGCGTGTGTGTGTGTGTGGAGTGTTTCAAATCCAAACAACTGAAATGTCAACAAATTCCAGGGACAGCAGGGACAGTTTCAGCAGTTGCTACAGACTGAGCTTTTGTCCTTATGTAATAGTCTGCTACTGTATTAGCCCTTTGGCCTGACTCTTGTGGTGTGTGTGTGTGTGTGTGTGTGTGTGTGTGTGTGTGTGTGTGTGTGGGTCACTTACAGTGGACACCCCAGACCCCTACGTGGAGCTGTTCATCCCCACAGCTCCGGAGAGCAGGAAGAGAACCCGACACATAGACAACAACATCAACCCAAAATGGAACGAGACGTTTACCTTCATCCTGGACCCCAACCAGGAGAACACTCTGAAGGTGAGTAGACAGACACATTAGTAAACCCATAGATGGGAAGTCACAAGAATGATTGCACAGGAGTACAACTCCTGCCATCTGTTTTACAGCTGTTTTTTTTTTTTACGCCTGAAGAATACTGGTGGATTTCATGTATTATTTAAATTTTCAGATGAATAACCCTGTTAGCAAAGGTGTCCACATTCCTTCCCCAATAAGAATGTGATACATTCACATGAAGTGCACCCCCCCCCCCCATACAAGTAGTCCTCTTTGTTCTTCCTGCTGAGTTCTAGAGATGATAGGTAATTGTTCTTGTTGTTTTATTTAATTGTAAGGGTGCTTATTGTGTTTCCCTACAGCTAGTTACAGTGTTATTTTAACTAGTGCAGGTGACACCTGCATTTGAAATTACTAGCCAAATTCAAAATTCTACTTCTCACTTTCAAAGCCCTCCATGACCTTGGTCCTCCTTACCTCAGTGACCTTCTCGCTCAAGATCCTCTAACCAGAATCTCCTCCTCTCCAAAATCTCCTCTCTAACCAGAATCTCCCCCGCATCAGACTCTCTAACCTCATCTCAAGACCTTTCTGTTTCAGAAACACTTGTCCTCTCCCGCCACTGAATAGACTCGTCACATTTTTGTGTGTGTGTCATGTGTTGTCTTGCTCTGTGTGTGTGCTCTGCTTGTGTTCACTTTGTAAAGCGACCTTGAGTCTAAGAAAGGCGCTATATAAGTAAAACGTATTTATTTTAAGAGTACTGTGGCAGTGGTACCATGCAAATAACAAATGAGTTAAAGAACACATTATTGAGTTTACATTTCCTGAATGCAGTATAACTGAACTGAAAGAACTGAAAGAAAAACAAATAGACCTTAATTCAACCAAATATAATTGATGTGAGTGAACAACAACACAAAGTGATGACATTGATGACAGGTTATGTCCAGGGGCGGATTAAGGTGGTCATGGGCCCCTAGGCTACATTTTCTGTGGGGCATAGGTAACATAGGCCTACAATTGAACCACCAGATAGGCCTACTCATACATCATCACCGCAACGTTGGTACAGCAACAGCTGAACGCCAAACAGGCCTACTCACACCAGCAGCGTCCTTACTGAGCAGCAATTAAACCACCAACTCACACATAAGACAACGTCCTTACAGCAACAACTGACCTACTCACATCAGACAGCATCCTTAAAATGCAGCAAAATACTGGACATGACATCCTTGCTGACAACTTCCTTACGGCAACAACCAACACAAAACAAAAACCATAGCCTACTACAGTATGTGCTACACCTTAATTGACAACAAATGCAATAGCCTAATGCCAGTTATGAACTTGCCAACATATTCCTACCTTTAGAAGTTTTTCTTCATTGTTTGGTCTAATCCAATTCGCGCAGGACATCAGAGACAGTTGTTTCAATCTGCGTTGGCTCATTGGATCTCTATTGGTAACGAATCCCAGTTTTGAAAAAGAGCAGCGTGGCAAAGTCGCGGTGCTCTTCCTAGCTGAATGTGGTGCATGAGCATTGCCGCTGTCGTCGACATATGGCTAGTGTTCTCAGAGTTTTAAAGTTGTCTCCATCAACTGTGACACTACGTTTACATGGACATTAATGTTCCGACTATTGACTTTGTTTAGAATAAGACGATATTGCGATTATGTGGTTTATGGGCATTGTTAGCATCCCTTGCGTGACAGTTCTCTATGTGTTTCTCATGTGGTTTAGGCTACTCAAACGTGGCAGCAGCCTTTATTTGCAGGATATGTTGGTCTCGCTGTTCTTTAGATCTTACACTAGAGCCTTTCACTTTTGAGCCCCGCTCTCATATTTTCTTTCTAACATTTTCTAAAGGAGTCTAACAGAACTGTAGCCTAGGCCTATAAATGATGCATTTTATTAAACCTAATTCGACCGTGAACTCCATATTTACCCAATCAGCGCCTTGCTACTTTAAATATTCATTTTGGGCCAATGAAGTTAAAGTTTTATTCTCTTATGTAAATTTGAATGAATTTCAATTTCAATTGGCAGGCTGGAACACGTGGGGCCCCTTGGCTGCAGCCATATCTAGCCTATGCATTGATCCGCGCCTGGTTATGCCCCTGAATGTGTAGTGCCTTTATTTTCTAAATTAGTATAGCGTCAAAGTGAGATTAAGGCTTTAAAACACCACTGTGTAAAACAGCACTCAGTGTTGAATTAATTGAAGTGAAGTGAAATGAATGGCGATGCTTCTTTGCCAGATCACCCTGATGGATGCCAACTACGTGATGGATGAGACTCTGGGCACAGTCACGTACGAAATTGGCAAACTCAAAGTGGGACAGACGGAGACTGTGCCCTTTTCCATTGGCAAGGTGAGTCACGATGGTCACGGATGTGTGACTAGAGTAAGCGACTCATAGCGTATATCCACCAACTGTCTGTAGAAGTGTATTCTGTATTCTGTCATTTGCCTAAGACGTCCAGGAATAGCATTTGTCACACTGCATAATGTTTTTCCATGCCATGGGCTATTGCTATACTCATATAGTTATTACAGCGTCTATACAGTATGATGATGCATGTAATTACTTATTATTTCTGCGTGCAGTTTCTGATAATATTGATAATAATAATACTGTTACTAATACTAATACAACTAATAATAATACCGTTTAATTATAGAGCACTTTTCTAGATGCTCAGAGTCACTTTACATGCAGGTTAAAACAGGTTAAACAATCATCAATCATATAGAATAAAAACAATACCATCATTTACCTGTCTATTAACCAAGGTTTGATTTTGTAAAATGTATTCAGCTATGAGGTGATGACATATGGGCAGGCTATTTTTATTTCTTCATTCTTTTTTCTGATTCTGATTTATTGGGGTTAATTCACGAGTGCCGTAAAAACACTCTTTTGGATAATTATTAGCATAAAACGATTATACACAGGAAATTACAGTAATTTAGGGAAAAAAACACAGAATCCATCGACATTATGTTATACATGCATACAAAGCAGTTCTGATGCGTTTTACTGTAATATGGATAAGTTGGTGCATTCTTGAATGTGTTTGGGGAGGGAGTTCCAAAGTGGGGCAGCAATAGAGAAGGCTCCGTCACTCCAAGTGATTGGTCCTGAGGTGTATGGATAGGAGTTTGGCATCAGAGGAACAGAGGCTGCAGGACATAATGTGGAAGTGGATGTCATACAATTCATGAATTTTTTTAAATTTTTTTTTATTGACAGACAACCAAAGTGTACTTGGAGATGTCATTGGAAGTCTGGTAAGCATGTGCACATTGTTACCTAGCCTGGAAAAATCCAGACTCAATCACATTGATCAGAGATTCCTAACGTTACTTCCTACTTTGCCTAAACTTTACAAACTGACAATAAACAGCATCAACAGTCAGGCATATGTTGCATGTGTTGCTACTGCTGCTACTGTTTGTCACAATAACTTTCGGTTTCGTCTTCCCCTCTCGTCGCTGATTGGCCTGACATTTTTCTTGTTTGAGGGAAACGGTTATGAACTATGGTGTTCCAGACTAGATCTCCCTGAAAAAAATGTCTATCTATCTATCTAATTTAGCTGAGGTACTTACTTGTGATTTAGTCATATTTAGCTCACTTTCCTTTTTATTGCACAACTAACAACAGCACACACTAGACTAGAAGAACATTGGCAAGCTGAGCTTGTCTTCGCAGAACACACAATGCATGACTGTTCCGTAGAATTTCTTTGTCCCAATCTGAAGCACACCCCTGACATCCAAGCTTTACCTGTAGCACTTTAAATGGCTGGTATTGTGTTCAGTATATGCCAGAAAACGAGTCATGGTCTACCTGGTATGAATCAGGTGTGTCACTGCAATCAGTAAGTTGAGAAAGTAGATAATGATGATGATGATGGTTTTCCTCAGAAATGCATTTAAAAGTAATTCTGAGTAATTATGACACTTGAACATGAACAGGTCTTGTCATGTTCAATGTTTTTTTTTTTGATCTTCTCCGCCCGTCTCGCTCCCCCTGTCCTCCACAGCTCTGACCTGGACCTGCGCTTCAGCCTCGCCCTGTGCGATAAGGAGAAGCTGTTCCGCCAGACGCGCCGGGAGAAGGTCATGCTGGGGATCAAGAAGCTGCTGAACATGGAGAAACCACACTACCTGCCCAGCTCACCGCAAGAGGTAGCCCGGCCATCTCACACACACACATACACACACACACACACACACACACACACACACACACACACATACACATACACATACATACACACATACACATACACAGACACAGACACACACACACACACACACTTGCACACACACACACATACTGTACACACACACACACACCAACTCAATGGAGTTCACCACAGAGCTAGAATGATTTATTAGAGCTAGAATGATAGAGCTAGAATGATTACGCCTCAACAGGAAGATGTTCATACGCTGGCTAGAATGAAGGAGTTTTCACAGGACTGAGGCGGCATTAGAGATCTACATTAGGGTGCATCAAATGCCCCTCAAATCCTTTCTGCAATTTCTATAGTGGTTTTCGATATTCCATTTGATGCACAGAGTATATCTGTGAAATCTTAGAAAGATTAAACTTTGTCTAGGGGTACCACAAATGCACTGAATTATCATGATTGTAGGCGGATTTTGGGCATTTTCACCATTTAACTACATGCTGGTACAAGCCTTGTAGTCATGGGAGATGCAGAGTCCATGCTGAAAAGTGCAGAGCTAGGTTGCCAAATGTTATTAAGAGAGTGTTGGTATAATAAAACTCTTCATGTCATGAACTACAAAATATTGGATCATTTATGGCAACGTTTTAGTTAAAACAAGCAGTCGAGCAACAAAGGTGAGCATTAACGTGCCGTTGCTGAGATGAATACCAAGTCAAAAACTATTGTGCCTTGGCTTGGGGATTCCCATACAACTGAAGATACTTTAATTTTGAGAGGAGCTTCCATTCAATGTTGATGTGCTAAAGTGTATGTATAACTTTATCAAATTTGAATGCAAAGGTAAACAATCATCAGTCATCCAAGAAGCCGCAGAGTATGTGCATGACCAAATACTGCTATTTTACCTAAAGACAGATATACTGATCAAGGAATATGACAACTGTTTACATTTTCTAAAGAATCTGTGTAATAAGGCCAAGGAAATGTCAAAGATTCCAAAAGCGAGTAGAGGAACCAGTAACCATTTAAAGAACACCAAGAGTTTCTGTCAAAGACTTGCCAGTTGTTAGCCTAGAAATCTAGACGCACCCTAGCGGCAGCAAATTACATTTGCTTCCAGGGCTAGTCTAGCAACTCTCCGTTGGCTTGTGAGCTCGAAAAATTAAACTTCTATCAGGCCAATCAAATCGTGTATAGAGTCGTTAGGCGGGCTTAACATAATAATTGATGGCAGTTGCCAAGGGCGTAGGTTTGGTCTCAGCTTCGGTGGGGACATCCAATCCCCCCCCGGCTGAAGAGTTAACTTTTACTGACAAGAGTCAGACTGTCAATAGACAATAGCCTCTTTCATTATTTATAGTACTCTAAAGATAAACTAGCATCTCCGACTGGAGAGAAATATGTGCAGACGAAAACAATTGTTTAAACGTAAATAAATGTTTGACCACTAGATGCCAATTTTGTTTCTCAGATAACAGAAGCTAAGCATATCTTAAATTTGCCCAGATTATATAGTCATATATATCATATAGTCATATAGTTATATAGTATTTTATTTATGTTACTGAGTATGGAAATGCACCATAGTTTAGGATTGAATATGTCTATGAATTTATGCGACTCTAAATTATATTTGTATTTGCTTAACTGTAATTGGAATTCTTTTGCTGTAAGATACCAGTGCCTTAATGGCGATTTCCTTTGTTATTTCAGACTGTTGGCAATACAGAATATCAGAAGTGAATCTACTCCTTCTCATTATATTGTACAGCAATGCTGCTGACTCCAACTGAATTGACAATTTGACATAGGCTAATAATTAGAACCTCACCTGAAGCCCTGATGCTGTTTCCTCAACCTGCCATCCATCTGTAGTGATTTGATGCTGTCTTTCCTGCATACTAAGTGGTTCATTCATTTTGTAGCCTATCCTTTGGCTAGCGAGTTTAACCCTCCTACCATATTGTATATGATAGTGTTATTTTAATATTATTCATCAAATAATGATTCATTATATTTGAATAACCAAAAGTGTTAACTTATTCACATTGCCAACACGTTTTTACAGCATGTGTCATAACAATGCAATGACAGTCCTTCAAACGAATTTGGGTCTCCCTTTTATTTCTCTGCATTGTGTAGGCTACACTCAGAAATTCATAACATAAACAGAATAGAAACGAAAAATGTCCAGATCCAATGTTTATTGTGACTTCCAAGATTCTAACTTAAGGTAGGCTAATTAACATTCAGTGACTTGGTAATAGCATCTATTGTGATAGCGCGACGTATATGCGACCGTGCTGCACACCCCTAATCAATACTCCTGACCTTGGTTGAAAGATTACAGAAGCTAGGTTTATCTTTAACAATATCCTGGGTAACATATGCTATCACCAGTTAATACTATTTTTCCACATAATAGAATCTGCATAATTTGAAAGCCTGGTCACTACCACTGCTAGCTTGTGTGGCTAGTTATTTTGCTTACTTACACTCTGCTTTATGAAAAAGCTTCGTATTTCCGTCCCCTTTCTTCTTCTTGGGTGGCATAGCTGATCTACACACCACAAAAAGGGGTTTGTATGTATGCTGAAGGGAAAAGGGAATATCAAAATGTTTCACTCTAGCCTTTCATGGGGTAGGCCTATGTATTGACAGACAGCCCTGGTAACTTAGCTTACCGTTGTCGTTGACACACCTGCTCGCTTGACTACAAGCAATGTGTGTGCAGCATGCGTGTAAGATAACCCTTCCCCCTCCCCCTCGGTTTTTCAGCCAATCAAATGACGACGTTTCTTGTACTGTCGTGCTGGCTGTCGGAATGATCAGCAGCACAAATAGACCTCTCCAGAATATATCCCGCCTCCTAACTTCCGTATCCATCCAACTTCCGGGCGTGGATTGTCTATGGGAAATAACATGGCGTTTTGAAAGATCGTACCTGTCAAACTCTGTAGGTGACAAAGTAGAAAAAGCTGCTGGGCAGATTGGCCTACACACTTCTGCCATCTAGTTTCCACTGGATTTTTTGATTTTCGGTGCCGTTTAAGTAGTATAGTCTATAGTATACTACTTAAACGGCACCGACAATCAAAAAATCCAGTGGAAACTAGATGGCAGAAGTGTGTAGGCCAATCTGCCCACCAGCTTTTTCAACTTCGCTACCTACAGATGTTTTACCGGTATGATATTTCGAAACGGCATGTTATTTCTCATAGACAATCCACGCCCGGAAGTTGGATGGATACGGAAGTTACGGAGGCGGGACTTATTCTGGAGAGGTCAATGAGTTCGCTAAAATATTGGTGGGGACAATTTTGTCATCTTAAAATATTGGTTAGGACTAGTCATGAGCGTCCCACCCTAAATCTACGCCCATGGCAGTTGCAACAGTTTGGCTTGAATTCCCTGCTACTTGAAAACAAAGAGTATGGATGTTGCTGTTGGCCAACAGTGTGACACGAGTTAAGCTTGTTTTAAGATGGCAAAAGTTTGAACTAGCCAACTACATGTAGCTCCGCTGGTGGGAAAACGCATGGGACTCAGCGCTGTCCTATTGCATGCAGAGGGAATTTGAAAGACAACCGATTATCCCGCCCCTCGGACTGAGCACTGCGAACGGTGAGTGCCCAGACCCTACAATTTAGTGTGGGTCTGGCTCGTCAGGCTAGCCAGTTGTGGCACCATGAAGCAAAAAAGTTCAGAGATGAAGAAGATAGGGCTTTTCTAGAGTCCATGAAGACAGACAGGAAGGCATGTTGGTCAGGAGCAGATGTGCTATCTCAAGGCAAACATAAGAGGAAATATATGACAGAATAACAAGGAGGAGAAGGGAGAAGGAGGAGCTGAGAAAATCTCCAAAATAAATAGTAAGCAGTGATATTGTTGAGGAGGTCGAACATTTTCCAGTTCCAGAAACTTTTCAAGTTGATCCTGACTTTCAAGGCTCCATTCAGTTATACCACACCGCAAGAAAAACTGGAGACCCAAAACTTTGCCCCATGATTTTGCTGCCCATAATGATGTAATTTCTCTTATGAAGAGGGGCAAAATATCATCATCAATATCATCACAATTTATGTGGAGATTGGACACGTTTTCTCTCTCATATGCCAGCCTGGACAGGTTTAATCGAAAAGCACGCTTAAAAATCTCAGAAGACATTGAGGAATCCTGGAGTCCTTCCAATAACATGGCATTACATTGGGATGGAAAACTAGTAGGCACATTAGAGGACCCTTACCATATGGAGAAATTATGTGCTGTGTTGGTGTCAGGTGAACATGGCACAAAACTTTTGAGTGTGATGCCACTTCAGGAAGTTGGCAAGGGTGAGACTGGAAGAAACATTGCTAAGAACATGGCAGCTTTTGGAAGATTGGTAGTGTACTGATGCAATTGCTGCAATGGTGTTTGACACACTAAAGACTGTATAATTATGTTCCAAATAGTTTAGTTTGTGTTGATATGTTATCATAAATTTAATTCCAACTGCAGTTTTTATAAATTAGAGATTCTAAGGAAAGGAGTTAGAGCTTAATACGGATTATGTGCTAGGGAAAAAGTACAATGTTCACCAACAAATGTAAATATTAGACATACATATATTGAATTAAAATATATATTTTTTGTAAACAGAAGCTAGATATGTCACTAATTGACATTATTACGTTTAAATGTAGTGTAAAGAAGATTATTGGAAAATAACAAAAATCGGGCATTAAATATGAAATATTGTCAAAATGAAGGTGCATTGTACCCCTAGATCATTATCAATCTTCACCAAACTTCATATTTAGTGTTTATTCATCAAATGGCATAATATTATTCACCACAGAAGAGTTTTTGAGGGAAAAAGTGGCACTTGATGCACCCTAATCTACAGTACATGGCTGATTAGTGCAGCGCTACAGTTACAGTATCTGACAGATCTACATGGCAGACAGACAACGCCCCTTTTGGAGCTCCGCTAAACAGCGTTGCGGGGACCTCACCAGGGCTGTCCAGGAATGGCTTCCTCTGCTGCGCTACTCTGCATCACGCCGTGCAACGTTGCCGTTTTATCTCACGTTACGGCAGGCCATTAGCCTCAAAAAAACGTGGCTTGCCTCGAGTGTGAGACTGATAATGAGACAGCAATATTGCTGAAATGAAGAGTGCTGATGGTATGCCGGGGGCGACATCGCTCGGACTGACCTCAACTTTTGCATATCTGGCAGGCCCTGCTCACTTCCTGTTGGGCTGAGAGTGTGTGTGTGTGTGAGAGAGAGAGAGAGAAGTGCTGAGTCAATGAGAGCAGTTGAACATTGAGAGAGTGGACAGTAAAGATAGAAACAGATGCGGTGCTCTCTAGTACCCTCAGTCTCCTCCCCCTCTTTCTGTGGTATTCGCAGACACACACACACACACACACACAGACACACACACACACACACACACACACACACACACAGACACACACACACACACACACAGACACACACACACAGACATTCACACATGCACACAAAACGCACAAGCACACACACACACACACACACACACACACACACATGCATATGCACACATTCATAGAAACTCATGCACACACACACACACACACACACATATACATGCACACACACACACATATACACATGCACACACACGCATACAGCATTTTAGAAATAAAATATCTTGTGGATATTTTGGTTTGAGGCCAGGAAACCACAGAGGCAAGATTATCGATGTTACACACACCCACTCTTCATGTGGCCTAATGGTGCCTGTGATCTGAGAGCAACACGCTTGAGCTCCTGCTGAATACAGCCTGTTATCGTGTACCTGATCTCAACTCTGATCATTAATTGTCTTATCAAAATAGCACTGAAGTTGTTATCACTCGTTATTATCTTTCACATCGACAGTTATCTACAATCAGATAACTCGATTTACTGGCATATGAGAGTTCCGTTTTTGAGTCAGCAGGGGTTTAATTCAGGACAGATGCAGTGACGAGAACTGCTACTGTAGGGGGTGGTTTTGAAACAGACTGTTACTTACTTCAGGCTCCAGATGAGTGTCTCAGGAAGCCAACTTCAGATACATTTAATGCATATCTTCATCATCACATAGATAGCTAACTATAAGGCTGATGACCTCTGTCATGGCCAAATGCCATAACGCACAAAAATCATAACATACCTAAAACATAACCTCCTTTGGGAAATGGTGCACGTGCAACTGTAGCAGAAATGTGTGTTGAAGATCCTGAAGGCTGGTGTTACAACCCACTGCACACTTTTAGTCTATTCTGTGGCTGTGCATGGGCTTTAGGCCGCACAGGGGAGATTGACCAACTGCACTCACCTGGAATGCAAGACCCGCAGTTCTTGATTGATCTCGTCCTCTTTACATCCGTGGCCAACATACACGCTTCCCAGTTCCCTTGCTTTTGTTATGTTTTGTTTTTTAGTTTAATAAAATGATTTATTCTTTTAAAATGAGCTTGCCCATCATATGCTTTCATATGCTTTGACCACTTGAGCTAGACCGTAACAGCTGTGGGTCAAACAACAGGCTCTGCAAAACTTGAGAGACCAGTTAGGTTCAGTTGTGATGTTTGAAAACGAGGGCAACAGATGGTCCAGACATTCTTTCTCTGAGCAGGAAATGATGCAATAAGCACTCCTTGTTATAGAGGAACTGACTGCGCTTGCGGTAAATATGTATAAGTATAAGTATATATACTCTTTTGATCCGTGAGGGAAATTTGGTCTCTGCATTTATCCCAATCCGTGAATTAGTGAAACACACTCAGCACACAGTGAACACACAGTGAGGTGAAGCACACACTAATCCCGGCGCAGTGAGCTGCCTGCAACAACAGCGGCACTCGGGGAGCAGTGAGGGGTTAGGTGCCTTGCTCAAGGGCACTTCAGCCGTGCCTACTGGTCGGGGTTCGAACCGGCAACCCTCCGGTTACAAGTCTGAAGCGCTAACCAGTAGGCCACGGTTGCCCCAATGGTGTAATCCATGGTGACACCTGACCATTGCTCCCCACAGGTGCCAGTGATCGCTGTGGTGGGCTCGGGCGGGGGCTTCAGGGCCATGGTGGGCTTCTCCGGGGTGATGAAGGCCCTGTACGAGTCCGGCGTCCTCGACTGCACTACCTACATCGCCGGCCTCTCCGGCTCCACCTGGTGAGCTCCGTCCGTCTATCTGTCTGTCTCCTCTCACTTCCTCTCACTTCCCGACCACCGACTTCCTGATTCCCGCCATCGACTTCACCCCTCTCACGCTTCCTCTTGCCATTCCTTAATGCTGTCACCTTTCTCCCAGTAGCCGTGCACGACAAGTTCAGTGACAAGCTCACCCATGAACCTGAATGAACCAGAATTGTGGGATTCTTTCTACATCTCTCTGTTACTATTCCTCTTTTTACTTTCACTCTCCCTCTCTCCCTCTCTCTCTATCTCTCTCTGTCCTTTCTCTCCTTTTCCACATGTGAGAATTTGTTGTGCTTTCCGTGTGTAGTGAACTTTTAGCCTCGTGCAGTTGGGTAATGCAACAACACCTCTCAATCAATTACATGCTCTTTTTGGACGACAAAACTGCACTTGGCTACACAACACTATTGTAGTTTTTATCACAGTTTTTGCATTAAAAACCACAATATAAACTAGATGTACCGCATAGCGGTACAAAATATGACCGCCGCTCAGTCCTGTACATCCATTCGGCGAAAATAAATCATATAAATTAATTTGTCTCCATCTTCTACTCCATCCCCCACTCTTGAAACTTTTGTGTATGCTTGTTTGGAATGTATGTTTGCGGGCCGCACACAAAGTAGCCTACTGGCGCTGCAAAGGTGAATAGATTTGTAGCACTTGCCAAAAAATTTGTAGCATTGTTATAAAACCTTTAAAATATCTAAACAATCACAAGTAGGGCAGTTCATCACAGTCAATCCATTGCAACTGTACTGATGAAAGGTACACCTGTAGGCTACATTGTATTTGGGAAAAGCAGAAGGTAGCAGCATAATGTATTTATTTATTTATTATTAAACAAAACAATCCCTGTCAGTTCCATGCAGTTTTCAACAGCTATCAAGAAACTGCAAAATAACTGCAAATAACTGACATGTCCAAAAGGGCCTTCATGAAATGCGTTGCTAGACTGTTCATACACATTTTAACAGGCCAAGTTGAAGAGCTACTGTCCGTTATTGTTTGTGCAAATAATATGCTGATTCATGTTCCCTTGCATTTTGCAACTATGAGGTCCATGGTTAGTCTGGCTTTCGCCAGACCAAGCTCAATCTTTTAAGAAATCGAAAAGGAATCGCCGGCAGATCAGGCTGGGTTCACCCAGCCTAGTCCATTGTAGGCGCCCGATAGAAATATTGTTTAATTTTGCGATTGAGATATCCACGCACTGGCGCCCCCCGGACCACAACCCCCCCCCCCTGCGACGTGTTCGCCCCTGGTTTCAGATATATTCTAAATGCAAAAATGCATAGAGGGAGTTATGACAAAACCGTGACTGTTAACAAACTATAAGCTATATAAGGTAGGCCCTATGCTAGGCCTATTACACAACATAAATTGTCACTAGGCTATGCTGGCGACCCAAATAAAATCTCCTTTGGGAACCAATGGCTTACAGTATCAAGCGGACTTAAGCTGCCACCTCTTGGCGAAAAGTTAATAGTTTTGCATATCAGTAGTAATACATGTCACGCAGCTGTGTGAATCACGGAAAGCGACACTTCTAAATGGAACCCAACCCACTGTACAGTAGCTCAAGGTCTATGGCTAAAGCAGCCATAATGAAAGCGTTATCATTGTTTGGATACTTCACACACACATGCTTTTTAATCGCATAGACTACTACTACCAAGCTGGAATTAAAGCACATCGACTCCCCTCTCACACCCTAAACACGCACTTCAAACAAACAAAAAACGTCTCAGTCTCACGGTATAGCCATAGGCAAAACTGTATTGTCAAGTCAAGTCAAGTTTATTTATATAGCGCATTTCATACACAGTGGTCATTCAATGTGCTTTACATAAACAAAACCAAACAATAATAACAAATAAAAGCATAGAAGGGCAATATAGTCAAAGAATAGTTTAAAGGTAAATATCATAATAAAAAGAAAACATAAAACACAAGGTAAAATCATTTAAAAATAAATAATAATTAGTAAGCAAAAACAAAGGCAAAAGTAGTAAAAAAAAGTAATAAAAGACAAGGTAGAATAATTATCAAGGCAGATTCAGAATTTGTAACTCGGCACAGTTTGGTCTTAAGTCTAGATTTAAAACTGGCTACAGTTGGGGCCTTTTTGATGTCATCCGAAAGTTGGTTCCACAGCTGAGCCGCATAGCAGCTAAAAGCTGCTTCACCATGTTTAGTTCTAACTGTAGGTTTTACTAGCAGGTTTTTCACCTGGGACCTGAGAGGACGAGAAGGTGTGTACTGCTGAAACATGTCTGACAAGTATTTAGGTCCTGCTCCATTTACTGATTTATAAACAAGCAATAGTGCTTTAAAGTCAATTCTGTGACTTACTGGAAGCCAGTGCAAGGACTTGAGAATTGGAGTAATGTGGTCAGGTCTTTTAGTTTTTGTTAGAATCCTAGCTGCTGCATTTTGTATCAGCTGAAGCTGTTTAATAGTCTTTTTAGGAAGGCCTGTGAACAGTTCATTGCAGTAATCAACCCTGCTGGAGATAAATGCATGAATGAGTTTTTCTAAGTCATGTTTTGACATCAGCCCTCTGAGTTTGGCAATATTTTTGAGGTGGTAAAAAGCTGATTTAGTTATCGCTTTCATGTGGCTGTTGAAATTTAGATCACTGTCAATTAATACACCAAGATTTTTAACAGTATCCTTTGCCTTCAACCCTTTTGTGTCAAGGAGAGTGGCAACCCTAAGTCCTTTTTACCAAATATAATTACTTCAGTTTTTTCTTTGTTCAGCTGAAGTAAATTTTGAGACATCCAGGTCTTGATTTGTTCTATACACTGACACATAGATTCAAGAGGACCATAGTCGTTTGGTGATAGAGCTAAGTAAATTTGCAATCTGCATAGCTATAATATGAAATCAAATTATTTTGAATGATTTGTCCAAGTGGGAGCATATATAGGTTGAATAATAGTGGCCCCAAGATCGACCCCTGGGGAACACCACAGGTCAAGGACGTTGGTGTTGAGGTACAGTTTCCGATGGCAACAAAGAAGCTCCTTTCTTGTAGATATGAACTGGCTAAAATCAGTGTCATTGGAAACTTTAATGAGAGCTGTTTCAGTGCTGTGATTTGCCCGAAAACCAGACTGAAAGTAATCAAAATACCCATTTGATGTTAGGAAGGTGGTTAATTTATTAAAGATAAGGAATAAGGAATAATTTTGCCAATAAAAGGTAGATTGGATATGGGCCTGTAATTGGCATTGGTAATGAGGCATCCAGGTTTTTCTTCTTGAGAAGTGGCTTTACAACAGCTGTTTTCAGTGACTTAGGAAAAGTGCCAGACAGCAGTGATACATTTACAATTTGAAGGACATCCGCCGCTATGAGGTGAAAAACAGTTTTGAAGAAATTGGTAGGCAGAGTGTCTAAGACACATGTGGAAGAGCTGAGATTCTGTACCGTTTTTTCAAGTGTTTCGTAGTCTATCAAGCTGAACTCTGACATCAAGTTTAGTTTCCCTCTGTTTGTTGCTGGAAGTTCAGGTTGTTGAATTTGTAATTGAGCAGATATGTTGAGTCTGATTTTGTCAATTTTACCTTTAAAAAAAGATGAAAACTCATTGCATTTATTAGTTGAGAGAAGTTCAGGCGCTAATTGTGAGGGGGGATTTGTTAACTTATCAACAGTTGAAAATAGAATACGAGTTTGAACTTCTATTGATAATGTTAGAAAAGAAAGACTGTCTTGCTTTGCATATTTCAGAGTTATATGTGCGGAGCATCTCTTTATGGATTTCATAGTGGATCTGAAGTTTGTATTTACGCCATTTTCTTTCAGTTTTCCTACACTCTCTTTTTAGAAGTTTAACTGCTGGATTTTGCCTCCATGGTGCTTTCTGTTTGTCCTTAACTTTCTTGAATTGTAATGGAGCAATGTCATCCATAATGTATTGGACCGGTGTAACGTTGGTACTAAATCATCCATCGCAAAGAATGATTTTTGTAGCACGTGCAACAAATATGTGTAGGTACAGCCTTGCCCTGGATACATCTCTCAACGTGCGCTCTAAAACATTTGGGTGCGTTAATAAATCTACATTGCGGCGAGTTGACACAAATTATTCACTTTGACGAATTTATGTAGTTTCAGTCCTAGTTACTTTACTTTGAGCCATGCTCTTCCTTACTTGAATCACCTTTGAAAGTAGAGGATTGAAGTAGCCTATATGGGTTTTTGGGAATGAACGTTGACTCAGATGCTTTTTGAGACTTTGAGCTAAATGTCCCAGCCCGGTGTTTAGGATGCATCATCAGGTTATCTTTCAGGTAGCCTATATTTTCCATTAGAAAACCATCACATAGCGAACGTGTTGTAGCTAACTCACTTAGCTCCTGTTAGTAGCCTAGGTTATGGTTATAAGCAAATGAGAGGACAGTCGAAAGATGCAATTAGTGCTGTTATCCAGAGACTTTCTAATGTGGAGACACAGCACTCAAAAAAATACTCCATAGAAATGCATGGGGCTAGTTTGTCATGCCAAAATGGCCGTTGTCTACACATATCCCACCCCTTCCTCGGCAAAACGTTGACATGTGAATACATTGAGCCAATCATGTGGTGTGATGTGAATACATTGAGCCAATCATATGGTGTGTTGTGAAGACATCGTGCCAATCATGTGTTGTGATCTCGCCGCTGGAGCAAGATTGGTGTCGTGAAGCCTTGCGCACGCGCAGTTCGACCCAAAGACTGTGCCCGATGAGTGCCCATAAAACGTTGGTATATGGCCGCCGAGTGGAGGGACTTGCCTAAAAGGACTTTGTGTTATCAATTTTCTTGGTAGCCTATAACCGCATTTATGGTTTTCTACAAATACATCAATAATCAAATTGGCCTCTATCACTCAACCAATGCTAACTGTAACATTATTTTACCTACTCTAGGCCATTGATATAATTTAAGATTAACGTAGCCTACCTGCAGTAAAAACCAAGCATGTCCGATAAACATTCACAGATTTATTTCGGCTTCAAGAAGAAATGGGAATTACATGTCATGCAGAAATCATCCTACCCTTATTAGACGTTCTCTGCAGGAAACTACAGTCTTGTCCTTGTAGAAAGCGTAGTGTCTTTCCAACCCACTTTAGATTAACTTCCAAGTTCCAACAAAATTACATCTCACTGCAACGATGCGCCATCTGGTGGACAAACGACTAAGTGACGCCAATACTGGAAATGCAGCCAAATTATTATGATGAATATTTGGTTTTCCTTTAATCCTACTGAAATTGCCGATACTGATGGTATGTGCGTACCTGTGTGTGTGTGTGCGTGTGTATATGTGTGCACCACCATCTACAGGCCAATGAGTGTACAGTCACTAAATGTACACATAACTTAATTTTTTTAGACCCCCCCATGGATGAAATTCTACAAAACTTGGCATACCCCCAGAGAATGTCAGGTTAATCATACACATAACATTTGGTGCAGTTCTGAACATCTTAACTGAAGAGAGGGGCGATTAAAGCAGAATGATATTGCATTTTCATTTTTTACCGGGGGGGTGCAAATCACAAATGAGTGATTATGGGCTAGGTTGATGTGGGCCCTTGAGACCAACATACCATAAAAATGTCTTCATCCTCGGTGCCATGGTTCAGGTATTTAGGAAAAACTGCATTTTTTGGGTTTCGGGGGGCCCAGCGCGGTGGGGGAGTGGCCCCCGGGGACCAAACGAAAATTTTCCGTAAAAGTCTAGTGGGGCTACATACCCACCAAATTTGCCCCGGTGGTTCGGTGTCCCGGTTATCGTTGACCAAAAATTCAGGAAGTAGATGACGGGGAAAAAAAAAAAGCTTTGCTAGCGGCAGTCATAATAAAAACTGATTGATTGCCTAAATTCATGACTCTACATAGCAGCACATGTCTTCAGTTACATTATATATGCAAACACTGCTTATATATGCAACAGATACAAAGCTACTAAACCTGTCCCGTTAACACTTACCACTGGATCTATGTTTCATGATATGTTGATGTTGGCATTTTGACGATATGGATCTAGAATCTTCTAAGCACAATTCCCAGTGAAGCATGGACCATTGCCATGTGTTTTTAGGGAAGTTGATTAAAAAAACAGTGCCCTCATGCTGGCTGCCTAGAGAAATAATGTTCTGTTGTGGTATGCGGATGGTGAGCCAGGGATAATCAGACTAGGCCTGGGCTTCAGTCCAGACTACCCACACACAGCAGGGAGATCAGACGAGCCAGTCTGCACTCTGCTGTTTGTCTCTCAGCTTGACTGTCTGTCTGTGAGCTAATCAATCAGTCTCTAATATGTTACAATACATGTATTCATTACATTCATTACATTACATTTATTTTACATTACATTACATTTATACATTTATCTATCTATCTATCTATCTATCTATCTATCTATCTATCTATCTATCTATCTGTCTGTCTGTCTGTCTGTCTGTCTGTCTGTCTGTCTGTCTGTCTGTCTGTCTGTCTATCTGGATATCTATCTATCTGGCTATCTATCTATCTGGCTATTTATATGTACAGTAAGTCAGCCAACAAACCAGCTAACCACCCGACCAATTAACCAGCCAACTAACCAATGAGTGAACTCCTGTCTCCCTGAATCTCTCTCTGTCTGTTTGCCTGCCTCTCTGTCTTATCCGTCTGTTGATGTGTATTGCACTGTCTGTTGTGTTTGTGATGTGCATCTTCATCATCCCCCTCCTCCTCGCGCCCTCTCTCTCTCTCTCTTTCCCTCTCTCTCTCTCTCTCTCCCTCTCTCTCTCTCTCTCTCTCCCTCTCTCTCTCTCTCTCTCTCTCTCTTTCTCTCTCTCTCTCTCTCTCCCTCTCTCTCTCTCTCTCTCTCTCTCTCTCTCTCTCTCTCTCTGTGTGGCCAGGTACATGTCGACGCTGTACTCTCACCCGGAGTTCCCCAGCAGGGGCCCGGGGCAGATCAACCAGGAGCTGATGCGCAGTGTGAGCAGCAACCCTCTGCGCCTGCTGCTGCCCCAGCACGTCACCAACTACATCCAGGCGCTCTGGGCCAAGAAGGCTCACGGCCAGCCGGTCACCTTCGCCGACATCTTTGGCATGCTCATTGGCGAGACGCTCATCCCCGCTGTGAGTGAGCACACACGAGTTTGATGATTTAACGTTTACCGTACACACATGCACGCGCACGCAAACACACACACACTCTCTCTTTTTCTTCTCTCTCTGTCTCTCTCTCTCTTTGTCTTTTGTTTTCTCTCTCTCTCTCGTTCTCATTATGCGAGTGGCCTTTACTGGACATTTATTGTGTTTTCCTAGCCCGAGCCTGAGCGTTACGCTGTTATCGCTATTTGTTTTTCTCAGGCGCCTCTGCTTCTTGTCTTGCTCTTTGGCCCAGTAGAGTTCTCTCCCTGTTGCCCATGGCGGAGGGCATCCTATTACACTGTATTGTGTTCCTAGCCGCCACTCCTCTGAGTTCTGCAGTGTTCTGAATGAGTGCACCAGGGCCTAATGTTCTCTCTCTTTGTCCTCTCGCAAGGCTCCAACTTTCCTCCACCAACCCCCCAACCCCCCCACACTTGTTTGTTAGTGCCCTTCATTGTCTAAATGTTTTATCTTTTCTCATGTCTTTTACTTTTTCACAATTTCTCTCTCTCTCTCTCTCAATTTAAATTTTCAATTCAATGAGCTTTATTGATATGACTGTAAGTGTTCCAATGTTGCCAAAGCAGTAGTTACATCAAAAGAATTAGCAATTAATATGTAATGATAACAATTGACATGTCTCTCTCTCTTTCTCTCTCTCTCTCTCTCTCTCTGTGGATTGTTCTCCAGAGGATGGACACCAAGTTGACTGAGCTGCAGGAGAAGGTGACTGAAGCACAGTGTCCCCTTCCCCTCTTCACCTGCCTGCATGTCAAACCTGACGTGTCCGAGCTCATGTTTGCAGGTGTGTGTGTGTGTGTGTGTGTGTGTGTGTGTGTCTATTTTTGTATACACATTCTATTTGCATAGGAAATACAGAGACACACAATAGTGTGAGGGTTGTGAGCTTTCTTTGGAATCAGTGGTTCTCCTGAAAGCCATTTGCATCCTTTGAGGAGAGAGAGGAAACAGATGACCATTATTTGTCTATATTATCTTTCCGATTAGTAGTCAGTGTTTGGGAAGAGGCCATAGTATGCCATACAACAGTACTGCAAGCCTAAAATTCACTGACGATATTGCGGATGCACAACGGGAATAGTATTTTGTAAAGGTTGTCTTGTAAAGGTTTTGTCTCTTAATTGACTAAACTAACATAAGGTCCGGCACTTATGTTTGTGTGGGAACTCGAATTTGAAACATGGTCCACACGCAGAAAAGCCTACTGTTCATTACTGTTTAAGACTGTTGCATCCCGTACATTTGGTACACATCTGCATTGAACCTAACATCCTGTACTTAAATGGTTTGGTACCAATATGTGTACCTTTACACCTCTAATTTCAACAAGGACAATCTGTCCTTTTCCTCCTCAAACAAGAAACAGCACATAGGGGTCATAGGGGTCAGGTGAGATGATGCTGCGTAGGCCGCCTCCTAGCCTCTTGCCGTCAGTCACTCTTGACAGGTGACAGGCATGTTCACTCTGAACACTACTTATCTCCCTTCTCCCCTGCCTTCACACCAGCGTCCTGAACGCTACTTATCCAGCGTCCTGAACGCTACTTATCTCCCTTCTCCCCTGCCTTCACACCAGCGTGCTGAACGCTACTTATCTCCCTTCTCCCCTGCCTTCACACCAGACTACTGAACGCTACTTATCTCCCTTCTCCCCTGCCTTCACACCAGCGTGCTGAACGATAATTATCTCCCTTCTCCCCTGCCTTCACACCAGACTACTGAACGCTACTTATCTCCCTTCTCCCCTGCCTTCACACCAGACTACTGAACACTACTTATCTCCCTTCTCCCCTGCCTTCACACCAGACTACTGAACACTACTTATCTCCCTTCTCCCCTGCCTTCACACCAGACTACTGAACACTACTTATCTCCCTTCTCCCCTGCCTTCACACCAGACTACTGAACACTACTTATCTCCCTTCTCCCTGAACACTACTTATCTCCCTTCTCCCCTGCCTTCACACCAGCGTCCGGCTGTCAGACAGAAATGCCATCATGTCAGAGACAATAACACACGAGTGGAATTATTTGTTTCAAAGCTGTGAATCAGGACACTTTCTCTTCAGGGCACCTTCCTTTGTTAATCCTTCTCAAGAGGACGCTAATCGGAGGACCATTGTTGTCAGGCTCAGAGTGATTGTCAGAGAACGTTGCCCAAACAAACACAGACACTCCTCCAGGGTGTCTGATGATGTCGTTCTTGATAACGTTAACCATGCTTATTTGCGCAGGTACACTACTGGTCAAAAGTTTGGGGTCACTTAAAAATTTCCATTCCACTCAATTACAGACAGAATACCAGTTGAGATCAGTTGCATTTTTTTTTTTTTAAATCAGGGCAGCAGTTTTCAGATTACATTATGTGCGCACATACAGTGCATATGGAAAGCATCCACAGCACTTCCACATGTTGTTATGTTACAGCCTTATTCCAAAATATATTTAATTCTACACACAATATCCCATAATGACAACATGATTTTTTTTTTAAATGTTTGCAAATGTATTAGAAATAAATAACGAAAATATAATATGTACTGTACATAAATATTCACAGCCTGTGCTCAGTACTTTGCTGTGGCACCTTTGGCAGCAATTACAGCCTCAAGTCCTTTGGAATATGAAGCCACAAGCTTGGCACACCTATCTTTGGCCAGTTTCGCCCATTCCTCTTTACAGAACCTCTCGATCTCCATCAGGTTGGATGGGGAGCGTCGGTGCACAGCCATTTTCAGAGATGTTCAATGGGATTCATGTCTGGGCCACTTTTGGATATTCACAGAGTTGTCCTGAAGCCACTCCTTCGATATCTTGGCTGTGTGCTTAGTTTTCCTGTTGAAAGATGAACCGTCGCCCCAGTCTGAGGACAAGAGCACTCTGGAGCAGGTTTTCTTCCAGGATGTCTCTGTACATTGCTGCATTCATCTTTCCCTCAATCCCAATACTGACTAGTCTCCCAGTTCCTGCCTCTGAAAAACATCCCCACAGCATGATGCTGCCACCACCATGCTTCACTGTAGGGATGGTATTGGCCAGGTGATGAGCGGTGCCTGGTGTCCTCCAAACATAACGCTTGGCATTCACATTAAAGAGTTTGATCTTTGTTTCTCATGGTCTGAGAGTCTTTCACGTGCCTTTTGGCAAACTCCAGGTGGGCTGCCATGGGCCTTTTACTAAGGAGTGGAATTCCGTCAGGCTACTCTACCATACAGGCCGGATTGGTGGAGTGCTGCAGCGATGGTCGTCCTTCTGGAAGGTTCTCCTCTCTCCACAGAGGAACCCTGGAGCTCTGTCAGAGTGACCATCAGGTTATTGGTCACCTCCCTAACTAAAGCCCTTCTCCCCCGATCACTCAGTTTAGAGGGACGGCCAGCTCTAGGAAGAGTCCTGGTGGTTCCAAACTTCTTCCATTTACAGATGATGGAGGCCACTGTGCTCATTGGGACCTTTAAAGCAGCAGACATTTTTTCTGTACCGTTCCCCAGATCTTTGCCTCGAGACAATCCTGTCTCGGAGGTCTACAGACAATTCCTTCGACTTCACGCTTGTTTTGTGGTCTGACATGCAAATCATGTCCAATCAACTGAATTCACCACATGTGGACTCTGTAGGAATATCTCAAGGATGATCAGTGGAAACAGAATGCACCTGAATGCAAAGGTCGAGGATACTTATGTACAAGTGATTTCTTCGTTTTTTTTATTTTTTAATAAATAATGAATAATTTAAATAATAAAAAAAAATTCAAACAAACTTTTTTTAAGTTGTCATTATGGGGTTTTATGTGTAGAATTGTATCCATTTTGGAATAAGGCTGTAACATGACATAATGTGGAGAAAGTGACACGCTGTGAATACTTTGGGTATGCACTTTTATACAATCTGAAAACTGCGTCCCTGATTAAAAGAACAATGCAACTGATCTTAACTGGTATTCTGCCTATAATGGACTGGTATTCTGTCTATAATGGAGTGGAATGGAAATTTCTAAGTGACCCCAAACCTTAGTGTAGTATTAATACACCCTTAGCGTAAACCTAGACTGGTAGTGTAAATTCACTATATCGTGGAGACTTACACTAGTATGTGTGCGTGTGTGTGTATGTTGCAGTGTATGTTTTTTTATTGGCACATAGTTTTCTAAAAATGTGCACTGCAAATTATTGCTTGCATAATATATCAATAGGCTATAAGCAAGTATAGCAGATTTTAGACAAAAGTGTATTTTGGTTAGTTCATTTTGTGAAATAGGGTTCTGCTTGCCGCCTTTGCATTTATAACAGTAATCCAGTGATTTCAATAGGGTACAGATAAAACAAGGTATGTTTAACATGGTTTAGTGGGTTTGTGAAGTAGTGCGTCATGGGGTGTGTGTATTTGCGCCACTGTCGACACAAGAAGTATTTCCTCAGAAGATATGCAATGGAACAAAGAGACTACCTCCCTGGTTGGATTTGAGTGTCATTGTAAATGACAGCATGCTCGTACTTCCCTTGAATGGAAATAGTTAATGGCGTTTCCTAGGGGACTGAAGATATGCCTGGCATGACCGGCTGTCCACCCGCAGGTATCTCCCTCATCTCACACGTTGGCACCACACGCCTCCCAGGATGTTTCTACTGAAGGGGTGGGAGTAAGTGAGTCAAGCAAGTCGTGTTTACATACCGCTGCCTGTCTCTCATTCATTGGGCGAAAAATAGCTCTTATTTACACTGCCCACACACAGGCTAATAATAGTCTGCCTTGGGATATACCAAGGTATATGAAACCTGTGTGTGTGTGTGTGTGTGTACGTGTGTGTGTGTGTTGAAAACTGCTCATTTGTTTATCAGGTTACCATGCCATTTTATTTTGTTCTCCTCAGGTATGCTAGTGTGGAGGTTTGCTATTGTGTTATTGTGTGTCTCTGTGCTATTGTTTGGGGCTTTACTCGTGTGCTTGTTTGTTCATTGACAGATTGGGTAGAGTTTAGTCCATATGAGATTGGCATGGCCAAATATGGAACATTCATGACACCTGACCTTTTCGGCAGCAAGTTCTTCATGGGAACTGTAGTCAAGAAGTATGAGGAGAATCCGTTACATTTTCTAATGGGTATTCAAACATTCTCATTCTCATAATTACACATACACACACGCATATACATTAATGAGTATAATGTGCAATACATGAACTGGCAAATTACTGTCATATTTTTTGTGTAAATAAAATACAATAAACTTGACAGGTTAGATGGCATTCTGAAGCTGGTTGCTTCTCTCTGCAGGAATATGGGGTAGTGCCTTCTCCATTCTCTTCAACAGGGTGCTAGGAGTCAAGGACACAGGACCAAGTGGAAGTACTATGGAGGAGGAACTGGGTAAGACGGTGTGTGTGTGTGTGTTTTCTTGGTGTTTTATGCCCCCAACGTTGTCTTCAAGGCAGCGCTGCCTGAAAGGCACTATGGTTAGGCATGGGTTAAGGTTAGGGTTGGGGTTAGGTTTAGGATTAGGTGCCTTTAAGTTGACGGTGGCAGCGCTGCCTGGAAGACGACGTTGGGGGCATAAAACACCATTGAGTGTGTGTGTGTGTGTGTATGTGTGTGTGTGTGTGTCTGTGTGTAGTGTGTGTAGTTTCCAACTAGTCTACCTCATTCAGCTGCAAAGTCAAGTTAAGGTAAACATTGTCAGCATAGGAATCAAAGGTACCATTATGACATCTGTTTAACATCATTATGACAGTAGCTATGTCCTAACTCCTGGCTGAGTACTGTGATGCTGCTTGAAACCAGACTGAACTGCTTAGCAGTAATAGCTTCATTCAGCAACTTCAAATAGATGGACGTTTGTAACTACTGGGTAGTGAAGCATCCAAGTTAAGTTTCATCAAGAGGTTGTGCAACAGCCAATTTGTCAGGAACATAATCTGAAGTCAGGGAGCTATTTTTCTAATCTACTGTAGCTGCAGAGCAGGACTGATATAGTCAGCTACCTGCTGCAGAAACTGTGTGGGAAAAATATTATGTGTGTGACCTTTGGTGTACATGTTGTGGGCAGTGGGCACATAATAGATGACTAATAATAAGTATGGTATGCTTCTCCACAATGAAACTTATGAAGTTGACGCATCATCACAACACAGATTCCAGAGAGCTCAAACAGCAATACTTTCATTTGTAAGCTATTTTTATGTGGTGCAACGGATTATGACTAAGTGTCAGTTATGTCCAGCAAAAATACCACAGGTGCGACATCAGAGGTGATGATCAACATCAGAAGTATTTGAGTTTGGTTCTCAAGCCTATCCTGTGTCTGGGGAACACCTCATTGTCGGGTGATTGACAGCTGGGCAAACTGGCCTAGCCATGCAGGCTGAAAATAGTTTGCATTTAGCAGGACAGTCATACTGAATGAATGTGTGTGAGTGTGTGTGTGTGTGTTTGTTTGCAGCTCTGCTCCCTTGATTGTTTCTTGTGGAATGCATTGTTGCAAACTCATTATTGTTATTGCATTGTCAATCAAGAATGCCCTTACCTCACATTTGTGTGTGTGTGTGTGTTTGTATGTGTGGACAAGTGAGAAAAACGAATTACTTACTGTAATGGTTGTTGATGTGTCAGGTGCTGAAAAGGATAATTTACTGTAATTGCCGTTCTTTTTTTGTCACTTTGTATATAAACTGCGGATTATTCTGTCAGATTTACACACCCAACAAGCACCCACCTACATTCTCAGTATTCTCTACACACTGCAAATAGTACAATAATTGGACATGAAGTGAATAGTGTGTGTGTGTGTGTTTGCGTCGTGCAGGTATGTGTGTGTGTGTGTGTGAGTGTGTGCGTGTGTGTGTGTTTGCGTCGTGCGGGTGTATGTTAGTGTGTGTGTGTGTGTGTGTATGTGTGTTTGCGTTGTGCGGGTGTGTGAGTGTGTAAGTGTGTGTGTGTGCGTGTGTTTGCGTCGTGCGGGTGTGTGTTAGTGTGTGTGTGTGTATGTGTGTTTGCGTTGTGCGGGTGTGTGAGTGTGTGCGTATGCGTGTGTGTGTGTGAGTGTTTGTGAGTGTTTGTGTGTGTGTGGGGGTGTGTGTGTGTGATTGCTTTGTGCGGGTGTGTGTGTGGAAGTGTGTGCGTGTGCGCGCGCGTGCGCGTGTGTGTGTATGTGTGAGTGTGTGTGTGCGTGTGTGTGTGTACGCGTGAGTACAGTATGTACTGCAAGTTAACAGATGCTTTGCGTCTGCACTACAGAACATATCAGGCCCGCAGACATCGTGGGAGCCGACAACATGGACAATGACGAGGAGCCACGCAAAGGTAAGGAGTGTTGTGTGTTTCACCAGGACACAATATGCCCAGGCTGTATGCCACGCCACAAGCCACGTTTGCACCCTCACCAGCAACGTGGCTTATTGGTTCCCTCACTGGCATGACCTTTCAAAGAATTTAGATGAATATGATGCATGGCCATTGAAGCTGACTTAATGATGGTGTCAAATAAGAGATGCAAAACCATTTTAATACTTGCCTTGAACATTTTAAATAAAGGTACCCATGTTTACATTTGGGTCAAAAAGTTCAAAAAGTCCTTTTCATTCTGTCTTCAAAGCAGCTAAATGATTTAAAACTATAAGTATTGATAGTTTCATATGAATGCAATCTCTCTCTCTCTCTCTTCCCCTCTCTCTCTCTCGTTCCCTCTCTCTTTCCCTATGTCTCGCAGGTGGCTCAGAGGGCAAGGATGCGGAGGAGGAGTTCCACCAGCGAGCTCAGGCCAGCTGGGTCCAGCGCATGGTCTCGTCCCTCTTCAGCGACTCGTCACTGTTTAACACGCGCGAGGGCCGCGCCGGCAAGGTGCACAACTTCATGCTGGGCCTCAACCTCAACACCTCAATGCCTTTTTCGCCCTTCAGTGACTACATGTACTCGCAGGTGGCCGAGGAGGAGGTCGACGCCGTCACAGGTGAGGTCAAGACCGAAAGGGTTAACACACTGTCGTGGTGGAGAGATATTAGAAAGCTAGATACCGCATTGACTGTCGAGTTCTATTAGGTGGCATCGTAAACGCGGCCGCCATATTGGTGGGGACAACAATAACTGGAGGCCAATAGAGAAACATGTGACTCTGACTGGAAATCAAACAGGTGTCTCTGATTGCGGCAAGTGTTACTGTCACTCTCCCATAGACAGTAAACGTACTGCCCCCACCAATGTGGCTGTGCTATTTACATACATTCGGGAGCCCAATGCAGTATCTGGCTTTCTAATATCTATGGTGGAGAGGTAATTTATGCTTCTCGCTGTTTAGACTTTGGGCTAATGCTAATGCAATTTTGTGCTGTGTTCTTCCTCATATTTGTGACCCCGTCTGTGAAAACCCAGTTAAAACCGGCAAATCTAATTATGAGATAAAGAGTGTGAAAGTAGTCATAGCATAAAAATGTCATTATAGGTCATTGTGTGTTTATTGTTGTAAAAGACAGATTATGTATTGGGGTTTCAAGATATAGTGCTCAAAATGTAATTTATAACATGATAAATACTGAAATTAATGATTTTATTGATACTACATTTCCATTTTTTTCGGGGAAAATGCCAGAAGTTGGCTTCCTAAACATTGGTTTTCAATGTGGCACACAAACACATGGTGATTCCGGTGTCATTCACAGGTCACACTTATCCTCAGTGATGATGGTTCACTTCTTTCTTCTTTCTTTTGGGCGGAGGCAGCTTTCACACGGGCTTTGTGCATTAGCTCAGTAAACAACAACTACTACCAGAGAGATATTTTGTGGCAGCCATGCAAAACACTATGTTGCAGAGAACACACTCGGCATGTGGAAAATCTCTCAACCATCTCAGAGAACAAAAAACACTGTCAGAACACACTGAAAGTGCTCAAAGATTCAACTGCGACAGTCCCATAATTCATCATGTCAGAGGACATAATGGACGTAATCCACAGACACTGATTAATTGAGGTAGTTAGTATAAGTATAAGTAAGTATATATACTCTTTTGATCCCGTGAGGGAAATTTGGTCTCTGCATTTATCCCAATCCGTGAAACGCACTCAGCACACAGTGAAGACACAGTGAGGTGAAGCACACACTAATCCCGGCGCAGTGAGCTGCCTGCAACAACAGTGGCGCTCGGGGAGCAGTGAGGGGTTGGGTGCCTTGCTCAAGGGCACTTCAGCCATGCCTAATGGTCGGGGTTCGAACCGGCAACCCTCCAGTTACAAGTCCGAAGCGCTAACCAGTAGGCCACGGCTGCCCCTCCAGTAGGCCACGGCTGCCCCTCCAATAGGCCACGGCTGCCCCTCCAGTTGGCCACGGCTGCCCCTCCAATAGGCCACTGCTGCCCCTAGTTGTACTCGAGGAGCTGAATCTCCTGCAGTGTTGGCTGTATTGCCTGATCTGTGTTCCTCCAGGGCTCTGCGCTGTTCCAACTGGCTGCCAGACTACAGCTGAGAAATCTGGCTAGTGGAACTAAAGCCTGGCGCAGTCTTTGCTGCAGTTTATGATGATTAATAGGCAGAACACAAAGCTAATAGCAAACAGACCACAATAGTATGTGTTTGTTGAGGTATGTAGCTGTTTCCATAACAAATGCCAGTGAAGCCCTGAGCCCTCCATTGGTGAGAAAGTTAGACATGGTTCTCCCAATACTAGCCAGACCCCAGACAGAGCACTCTGCAATCCTTCCCCACATTCCTATGATGGGGAATCCCAGATGCACGAGCTAAGCCATGCCTGATGTAAATGCTCATTCAGAAATTACTTGATAACCCATAAACAGTCCAGTAGCATCAAGAGTCCCGTGGGAATTTTGGTGAGAAAACAAGCCACCATGCTACTGTAGATGCCTCAAGTGGACCCTGATGGTTCATAAAAAAACATGGTGGCACTCTGGGAAATGGTGCGGTCATATAGTTTTGACATATTTAGTGCTTGTGTCCTAATGGGCATTTTCACGACACTTGAAAATCGATGTTGTCTTTCTTCTTACACTTAATTATGATCCAACAGGGTTGTTTGCTATCAAACTGATCGGTATGAATGAATGAATGAATCAGTGTGCCCCGTTCCCTGACATCCCAGTGCCTAACACTGAATGCGCCAAAGTCGGGGCTGTGACATCAAGTCTGTAAAACCTGACAAACGTTGAAAGCCGCTCCTGCTCCAGGGAGGCAAAAGGCGGTGGGTTGAAAGCAAATAGTTAAATTGGACGGTAGGACAGTGACGGATTGACAACCTTCAGAATGAACGCTGGATTGGGTTTTAATACAACCCTCGTGTCACCCGGGAAAAATTGCATACAGGCTAGATTCATGGATAAGGCGTGAATATCGCGTTTAGCCGTAGATAAGGCCACCAACAATGCCGTTTTAAGTGAGAGCACTTTAAGATCCAACTGCTGTAATGGCTCGAAGTGAGGACGAGACAGAACATCCAAAACCATAAGTAGATCCCATGAAGGGGCCAGTGGTTTAGAAACCGGGTGGAGACGTCGCGTCCCTTTGATAAATTGACGTATAAGAGGGTGCTGGCCCGCTGTTTTGTCCCCAAAGTATGTATGTGTCCCCACATATCAGCAATAAGTGGTCATAGCTCTTTCATAATACATAGCTCAATTTTATGCAGTATGTGATGAATTTGATTTCTTTAACATGAATGCCCAGAATGTTTGGCTGCCTGAGGAGAACAGTGGATAAGGTCAGTGGATAACCTTGTTTTTAGTTGAAATCGTTAGACAAAACATGCTTTGTAAAGCTATGACTCCCTGCCCACTGACCTGTAATTGTGATTTAGCTTCCTCACATTATTCTTGGGTTATTTGCTAACCTCACTAAGACAGGAAATTACATCAACAAGATAAGGTAGCACTTTAAAAATCACAAAAGGTAAACATCCTTGGTACTTTAAGGTCATGAGAGATTAGTACAATTGTCTTAGCAGACTGCTATCTTGCAATGTCTTGCAATTTGGTCATGAAGTCACCGTTGACGCTCTATCCTGGCCGCCTTACACACTCATACTACAGGTTGAGTCAGCGGATCAGAATGGGAGAGTTTTTGCCAGGTGATTTGCTTATTCTCCACTATTGGTTCCTGGCCAACTGGGTGGTCTATTCCAAGCAATAATTATTAAGGTGTGTGGTGTAGGAACTTGTTTGTTTGATATCTATGTTAACCTGAGCATGATTTTGACTTAACCTTTTTTTTTCTTCCATCCCTTCTGGGGACATACAGAGAGTTTCCCGACACACACACACACACACACTATCTCTTTCTCTCTCTCTATCTCTCTCTCTCTCTCTCTTTCTCTCTATCTCTCTGACCTTAACCAGCTGCATAACATCACCCTGAGACACAAGTTTATACTAGAACACACACACAGATACAGACACACACACACACACATTAAGCAATGTATCTGCACCCACCCATCCATCCCTTTTCACCAACTCACATGAAGCATTAGAGTGATGACTACTTTCAGGGTGGTAAAGCATGCTTGTCCAAAGCAGGGTTGTGCACAATTCGAATTGCAATTCTGCTTCCTGTTTGCTACCTCAATTGAAATGCAAGTGAAATTCAAGAATTTAATTGGAATTTAAGAGCCAGTTTCAATTCAATTCTGGAATTTTGCACAAGCCTGGTCCAAAGTCCTTCTTCCTGAAGCTACTTTGCATAGATGCAATGTTTGGCACCCGCCACTCTTACCTTTATTTAGATGAGAGGAAAGAGATTAGTTTGAGCAAGATTGGAGATCTCTATGTGTGCGTGTGCGTGTGTGTGTGTGTGTGAGAGAGAAAGAGAGAGAGAGAGAGAGAGCGTATGTCTGTGTAATGAGATACAGAATGGTGAATTTTTGTACAGCTCTCGGTCATTTTGAGTATTTGTACATCGGTGTAAGCTTTTTGCATATTGATTTGATTTTGGAATCTTCTCAGACCCAGACGAGTTTGACCGCATCTATGAGCCGCTGGATGTGAAGAGTAAGAAGATCCACGTGGTGGACAGTGGCCTGACCTACAACCTGCCCTACCCGCTTATCTTGCGGCCACAGCGAGGAGTCGACCTCATCATCTCCTTCGACTTCTCTGCCCGGCCCAGCGACTCCAGCCCGCCCTTCAAGGTGAGACAGGAACATGTACTGTACGTACATGTACAGTGCGTGCGCACTTACGATGGTGTTTTAAGCCCCCACCGTCGACTTCAAGGCAGCGCTGCGACCATCGACTTCATGGCACCTAACCCTTAACCCTAACCCTTGCCTAACCCTAGTGCCTTCCATGCAGCGCTGCCTGGAAGACGACGTTGGAGGCTTAAAACACCAAACACCCACTTAAAGTCCACACAAATTTACAGCATAACAGCAACAACAAAAACAACACAAACAATCAAAACTTGCACGTACTGTATGAGCAGAATCATTTGGCTTCACCACAAACCTATTTTAAAAAAGAATTCTGTCTCTTCAACATATCACATGAAACCCGCCACCTTTTGGAATGTTTTTAGTGTCATGCAACTTACCTAAAAATGTGTTCCCATTTCACTTTTGCGAAGCATTTCCATTACTTGTTTTTCATTTCGCAGTTTAGATTTCCGCATTTTCCGCAGTGTAACGAGAAGCTCAAGCACACGTTAGACAATCAAAATCCCGAAAATAGCAACAACAGCAACAAATCACTTCCTTTTTCTCCTTTGAACTGACGAAAAATCTCCGCCTCTTCACATAAATCTCCGTTTGTACCTGTTTAGACACAGGTCGTCTAACCACAGGTCGTCACCACCTTATTGCCTTATTGTCTTGTCGTCTAAACACCACCTTATTGCCTTATCGTCTTGTTGTCTAAACACTACCTTATTGCCTTATCGTGTTGTCGTCTAAACACCACCTTATTGCCTTATCGTGTTGTCGTCTGAACACCACCTTATTGCCTTATTGTCCATGTCGTCTAAACACCACCTTATTGCCTTATCGTCTTGTCGTCTAAACACCACCTTATTGCCTTATTGTGTTGTCGTCTAAACACCACCTTATTGCCTTATCGTCTTTTAATCTAAACACCACCTTATTGCCTTATTGTCTTGTCGTCTAAACACCACCTTATTGCCTTATCGTGTTGTCGTCTAAACACCACCTTATTGCCTTATCGTCCATTTCGTCTAAACACCACCTTATTGACTTATCGTCTTTTCATCTAAACACCACCTTATTGCCTTATCGTCTTGTCGTCTAAACACCACCTTATTGCCTTATTGTGTTGTCGTCTAAACACCACCTTATTACCTTATCGTCTTTTAATCTAAACACCACCTTATTGCCTTATTGTCTTGTCGTCTAAACACCACCTTATTGCCTTATCGTGTTGTCGTCTAAACACCACCTTATTGCCTTATCGTCCATTTCGTCTAAACACCACCTTATTGCCTAATCGTCTTTTAATCTAAACACCACCTTATTGCCTTATTGTCTTGTCGTCTAAACACCACCTTATTGCCTTATCGTGTTGTCGTCTAAACACCACCTTATTGCCTTATCGTCCATGTCGTCTAAACACCACCTTATTGCCTTATCGTCTTTTCATCTAAACACCACCTTATTGCCTTATTGTCTTGTCGTCTAAACACCACCTTATTGACTTATCGTCTTGTTGTCTAAACACCACCTTATTGCCTTATTGTGTTGTCGTCTAAACACCACCTTATTGCCTTATCGTCCATGTTGTCTAAACAATCGTGTTGTCGTCTAAACATCACCTTATTGCCTCATCCTATTCACACCTGATCATTATTACTTAGGGATTCATTGTCTTATCCTCACTTCTTGTGTGTTAACAGGAGCTGTTGCTGGCAGAGAAATGGGCTCGCATGAATAAACTGCCCTTCCCTAAAATTGACCCCAAAGTGTTTGACCGTGAGGGTCTGAAAGAATGCTATGTCTTCAAGCCCAACAAGGATGACAAGAACTGCCCCACTGTGATACACTTTGTGCTGGTCAACATCAACTTCAGGCAGTTCAAAGCCCCTGGTATGTGTGTCTCTGTGTCTCTATGTCTGTGTGTGTGTGTGTGTGTGTGTGTGTGTGTGTGTGTGTGCATGTGCGTATGTGTGCGTGTGCTTGTGCGCGCGCGCGCGAGTGTGTGTGTGTGTGCGTGTGCGCACGTGTGTGTGTGTGTGTGTAGATGCATGTGGATATGTGTGTTTTTTTGTGTGTGTGTGTGTATATGTTTGTGTCAGGAGAGGGAAAATATATTCATATGTTACTTCCATAATCCTAACTTGTTGAACTTGTGATGGCATCAGGATGTACTGCTCTTAAAGTTATACTTAGATGTCAAGAGGCACATTCCAGGGCAGACCGCTCTTCCCTCTGTATGTGTGTGTTTGTGTGTGTGTGTGTGTGTGTCTGTGTCTGTGTGTGTGTGTGTGTGTGTGCTTAAGTAAATCATTAGCCCCATGTGGCGAGTGTACAACTGTGTGTCTGTGTGGGTTCTGTCATGTGAAATTATGGCCCACTAAAACTTCCTGGGAGTCTCTGACAACTATAAAACACTGTGCAGAGTAAACGCAATACATCATCAGGGACATACTCACACACACACACACACACACACACACACACACACACACACACACACACACACACACACACACACACACACACACACACAGATACACACACATGCAAAGAGACAGTCATACAGTTTCCTCTTTGTTTGTGCGTGTGCAATGTGCATGCAGAACAACAATACATATTCCTCTTTGCAACTTTTCACAGCTTGAGCTACTGCTCTATATATAAACTCCTTTAAGTGTGATTATTACTTCTGCCATCTGCTATATTCTCCTGCACTCTGTGACTGTTTCTTTGTTTGTTTTATAGTAAGTCTTCTAAGCAGACACAATAAAATCATACTCTGTCTCCTCATCGGGTGTTTAGCAGACTAAAACGTGTATAGCAGTGCAGTTGCAATTTGTTTTATAATGTTTTTTTTTTCTGACTGTTAAAGTTACAAGTAAAGTTACATTTGACCTCCATTTATGTCCTTTCCAATGCAGGAGTTCCAAGAGAGACCGAGAAAGATAAGGAATTTGCCGATTTTGACATCTTCGACGACCCTAACACGCCGTACTCCACCTTCAACTTCCAGTACCCTAACCATGCCTTCCAGCAGCTGCACGACCTAATGGAGTTCAACACGCTCAACAACATTGAGGTATGTATAACATTTAAAAAAAAGGTGTGTCTATAAACATTCAAATGATTCGTATGCCCATCAGGAATGTGTGCAGCTCTCTGCCATACAAGGATTTGATATGCAAATCATGTGTGCTTTTCCACTGAAGACATGTAAAGCATGCAGAATGCCTGGGGTGGCTGTAGTGCACTCATCATCACATGAGAGAGAGCTCATGGTCACACATCATGAGCCAAATTCATACCTGGCAGTGGCATGGTCATGTGCATACTAGAGCTGGCTATCACTACTGATTTCCTGAAACAATTCAATTCAGATTCACAATACTCCAATTCCATTTGATTTCCCATTTGATTCAATTCAATATCGATTTTGTTATAAATATTTCTATTACAATACCAGTTTTTGCTTGAATATGAAATGGAATCCCAGTGAACTAATGATGTACATTTTACAGGGAACCCTCTAACATAGTGCATTTTTAAAATTCTATTATTTTATTAAATTCCCTGAGGTCCTTTTGCAAAGTCTGCAAGGTTTTTTTTAATTGAACAAAAATGTGTTCATATTTCTTGTGATGTTCTAGCATCTTATTTCAAAGCCAACAGCCAAAGACTTCAATTCACATTTCCACAGGAAAAGGCATAGAGTTACGGTACATTAAACCATTGATCTCATGATTTCAGGAATCAGTATTATTAAATCAGTAAATTATTAAAATAAAGATTGTTTAAAAACCCATCTCTAGTGCATACAAAATACATACAAAACACTACATATGGATGGCTCTGTGGAAGGTGTACTTAAAATCAGCCGGCCTCCATCCAGGAGAGTGGTATTGTTTTCAGGATGGGAGTATGAGTTTGGGATTATATGATAGTCAAACTACTGCCTGGTTTGCCATGTGGTAATTGGACCAGTAAAGTATCTTAATGTTTCCCTTTGCGAGTGCATACTTTGGCACATAAAACACTGATTGTGTCAGTGAGCAAACTGTCTGCCTATGAGGCATTCATATCTTCCATTCACTCCCACAGGGATGGGAGGAGACAAGACGCTTACATCAGCGTCCTTGCAGCCCATAACGAACAATTATCTAATTAATTCATATTTAATCAGATTGGTGCTGAAACACCCTCCACTTGCACCCAGTGTCACCAGCAGATACGTCTCCATAAATTAGCAGATATGTCTCCATAAATCAGCAGATATGTCTCCATAAATCAGCATGTCAACGCATTCAATCCCGTAGCTAACTGCACTTTATTTGGAACTGTTTCATAACTCTGGAGTTGATCAATTCATGAAGTGTCTCCTTCACAGTAGCTTGACGTGTTTCTATTTTTTATAGACACCCGTGGCCCACTGGTTAGGGATGTGTGGGTGTCTGGGTGTGTATGTCTGCTCCTAGTGTGTATGTGTATGTGTGTGCACTATGCCTGGATGGGTTAAATGCCGAGGACAGGACAAAGAAAGTAACTTAACTTAAAGGCATCCTATGCAAGTATTTTTTACCTCTATATAACAGCTTCAAAACAACGCTGATGTAAACTAAGTTGTAATAGGGAGAATCGCACGCCACAGCCTAGCCATCTACAGAGAACAGGCCTTGCAACTAGCTCTCCCTCGATCTGGAGAATCCCAAATCACTTTACAGCAATTGTATAATAGCCTATTTTGTATTAAATCATCTTGCCAGTTGGCATGAAATGGCCGGTTTGTAAACAAATTCACATATACCATGTCCAGGGGGAAGGGTTCTAGCCATGAGCAGTATTTATGACTTTTGTGTAAAATACAAATACTCCACAACTGCAGAGGGAGCCGAGCATAAAGAAAAGAACTGCATTGGATACTTTTAACTTTTGTGTTGTTCAGTGTGAGGCACTATGACCGCTCTGCACAGAATTGTAGACGATCTGTTACTCATAGCACACTTCCTTCCTCATTACGACATCTGCAGTTGATACTGGCGATGGTATACCTGATTCTGAGTTAAGGTTACCACACAAGATTTAGCACTCGGAACACAACAAACAGAACACTGTGCCTCATATCCTCTCTGAATCTTTCCCATGAAATGTGCGTTGTAATGAGTAATATTTACTCATGTCATGCCAACCTTTGTATCTGTATCTTTGTACCTTTAGGTTATCAAAGAGGCAATAAAGGACAGTGTTGTGTACCGCAAAGAGAACCCGACGCGCTGTTCCGTCTCCCTCTCGCTGAACGAGATCCAGAACAAGAAGTTCCTGAAGAGGGAGACCCGAGCAACGGCGCGCAAGTGAAGACCTCTGGTGGTGACAGCAGTGACCTAACGTGACCTCTGATAACCTCTCGTGACCTTTTCCAGACTAATCAGAGAAGAGGGGTTTGGGGCAAATGTCCTGCTGGTCACTCAGGTTCTCTTGTCTGGAGGATTCTCTCAGCTGACCACATCATCCCTGTGTTGTAAGAAAGGACTGTGAGAAAAGGCATCCCTGGTGAACTCACAACCCCCCAGGCCTCCCACCTCTGTCTGTGAACGTATTTTGATTCAGGCCATGCGTGGGCTGAGGAAGTTGGAGTTTCCAAATGACTCGCTCGAACACAAACACAAACACAACGTTGAATTTGCGCCATTTTCTGGGGTGTGGGATGTTAGGAATCCTATCAAGTGTAGGAAATTTAAAGATGTCCACTCATGTTGATGCAATTTGGCCGGACGTAAACAAAACTCAATCTCTCACTTTCCATCTGTTTTATCTGAATAGCCTCATCAGCTGAGTTCAGACCTAGTTTTGTTTGGCTTCATGTTGCTTTCAAGGAGTCCATAAACATTCATGAGTGCGTGCAAGGGCACCAACCTGCCTTTAGCATGGCTGAAGGGGAAGCTCTGCGGTGGATACTACGAGCCTGGCTGAAGCAGAAGTTTCAAAACGCAACCCTGTTCTCGAGACATCCTCAAATCATCTCAGCCATGTTTATGAAAGACCGGGAGTGGTTTCAGAGTGGCTTTACTCACCTAACAAAAAAACATTGTGGTTCGCCTTTCTTCCTTTCATTCATTGCCCTTTTCCGATCTCTCTCTCTCTCTCTCTCTCTTTCTCTCTCTGCCTCTATTCTAGGTCTTGGAAGGTGCTTGTCTTTGTTATTACAGGCGATTGCTAATTCCTGCTTTGTCATTTCCTAACCGGAAGACCCCAACAGTCACTATTCAGACAGTAAGAGGAAGAGAAAGAGAGAGAGATGTGAATGTTTCCATGTTTCTCACAGTATACCTAGGCTACTTGATGCTAGTGTGTGTGGGTGTGTGTGTGTGTGTGTGTGTGTGTGTGTGTGTATGTACAATTAATGGTGTGTGTGTGTGTGTGTGTGTGTGTGTGTGTTTGTGTCTTGAAGTGTATGTACAATACATTGTGTGTGTGTGTGTGTGTGTGTGTATGTGTGTGTGTGTGTGTGTAGGCTGTGGTAATGGAAACTCTTCCCCTGGGCACTTTTAGTGGAATCTTAAGAATGTGGCCTTTTCTCCACCCTCACCTGTGCCTGCATCAGCTTATGGAATATCACAGCACCCTGTCCCTTACAGGATTCATCTGACAGCATGCAAACATACAGTACATAAATATTATACAAAAATGTGTCTATACAAACATTCATACATACATTCATACATACATACATACATACATACATACATACATATACTGTACTATATCTCTCCATTTGGGGGTTTAAGGGAAATGTATTCAAATCATTTTATCCAGAAGTTTAAATTATTTCAGGCCTTTGAATGATGCACCATGAGTCATGCGTCATTCCCATTTGTTGCACAATACATGTGCCTAATACATATACTTGTTGTATGTATTTAGACTATAGCTGACTTTGTAGGTATGCGATTCTCAGCTTCACCTTTGCTCAAGGTAGAAAAGTCGCCACTGTTCTGCCGCTGTACTGCCATTGATATCCTTGTTAAATAAATATTTAGATGCTGTGACCATATAATGAACTCACAGCAAGATTCATCCAAGACTTGGGAGCACTTTGTTACATAGTCTTTTTACGCTGTAACTATACCAGAAAGTGTGGCACCTCTTAACCAGAGTTTCATACGAGTATCAATGTGTCATTACACTGTGTCTCTCAATGTTGCGCCGTACTTGATAGTGTAGTTACATTGTAATAATGCCTAAAGGAAAGTGTAACCAAAACGGCTTATTGGAAACTCACCTTTTCAATGTCTCTTCTTTTGGAAAATGTTTTCTTTCTTTTGTATGTAGTTGAATGAATCAGACATTAGATATTTCTTTGCTTTTTTTTTTTTAATTAGTATGGCACTAATATTTTATTTTACTATTATAATTATTATTAGCTAATAGTTGGTATTGTGTGTTTACATTCAATGATAGTTGTATAATTAGGAGTAATATTGGTAATAGTAATTTGACAGATTTTCAACTGGCATAATAAAAATAATCCATGTTTAATAATAAAAACTCTGTGACCAAACATTTTTTTGTTGACCTCATACTTTTCTGCATTATTCTGTATCAAGTCAGAGATACAATACTCCATTAAATAGTTTGTCATTCCATATAGCAGTAACGTGACACTCTTGCCTTCTGGGCTATGCTATGATTCTATGACAACCCATCTCAGCAACACAACTGCCTCCACAAACTCAAAGACTCATCCGCCTGCACGCATACACAGCCATAAACACATGGAAACGTACAGGCAAACTTTTAAACAATCTGACACAGAAATCCACCCATGCCCAGTGACAAAACAGGGAGCCCTTGAGCAGTATCATCTCTTGTTTCAGAATATTAGCTTCCAATGCAAATTCACATGGCTTTCTGATGAGAATTTTTGATAAGCTGTGTTGCAAGGTCCGCCTTGCTCAGTTACAGTCATGGCCATATCTCTAATATGGATCACACAAGAAAACGCCAGAGGACGGCTCTCCCATATGGATCAATACATGCAGATGATTGGTGGCCCCCCTGTGCTCAATGTAAAACACTGACGCTGCCATCACTGCTCCTGTTCCTAGATACACTGACTGAACTGATTAATTAAGTTTGGGAGAAAAGAGATATAAGCACACTTACACTGAAAACTGATTGGTTGATTTAGCAAAACAGACCAGGATGCTCTCTGTCTTGGATGCTTCAGGCACAAAACGCACCACTCCTCTCTCTCTCCCTCTCCGTTGTGTGCGCGTTAAGCTCATATGCACACGCGATTTGAAGTCCGGTCTGGCTTGCGTGCTCTTGTTCGCTCTATGTTCCGAGAGATTTTATGTAATTTGCGGGTGTCAGGAAGCCTCTATCAATATGTGGGAGACTCCCAAAACTTCGGGAGACTTGGGATGTCTAGACAGCACTTAATGTACAATGTACCTTAATGTTGTCATGTTTAGCTGACACAAACTCAAAGTAATGACTGATGAAATTTGCATCTCTCTCTCTCCCTCCGTTGTTTACGTTGTCGCTGCGTGGTTTTACACGTGAATTGTGCTCATGATGAAAACGTGAGCATAGCCTACATCAGCGGTCCCCAACCACCGGGCCGCAGGACATTCCTAACCGGGCCGTAGCCTACGACAAACTAAACTAAATTTAATTCGCAATAATGTCACGTTTTTACATGGCATAGGCCTATATGCAGTTGTTTGATTGCACGCATGTTTGCATTTTGCAAGGTCTATTTTCTTACGTCTGTCTGTCCCGCCTTCAACACTTTTACATATTGCCTTCAGCGCTGCGCAGCCTCAGGTCAGCTCACTTCACTTGATCAGTTCTTGGCGAACAAAAACAGCAACAAAAAACAAGCATCTTTAGCAGGTCACTGGCCAGAGTGTTTGAGTTGCGAGAGCCGCTGCAGAGATTTCTTACAGAAAAAAAGTCACCGTTAGCTGCACATTTTAGTGATGAGGACTGGGTGTCAAAACTCGCTTACCTGTGTGACATATTCGGGTTGCTTAATGACCTCAACCTGTCACTCCAGGGGAGAATGACGACTGTCTTTAAACTGGCAGATAAAGTCGCTGCATTTAAAGCCAAGCTTGATTTGTGGGGACGACGAGTGGACCAGATAAGTTCCAAATAGTATTGGGGGTTTTGGGAGAGACTGAGGCAGGGCCCTTTCTCTCGCAGCTGGTGCGCGATCACCTTGTTGCGCTTTCAAATGAGTTTGATCGTTACTTCCCACATGGGCGGATTATGAACTTTCGGGCCCCTGGGCCCAGATGTATTAAGGGCCCCCCACACATTTTCTTATATGTGGGAGGGGGGTTTTGGGGGTCCTCCCCCAGAATTTTTTTAATTTGTTTGATGTGTTTTTACCGTATTCTGTTGCATTTTGGAGATGGCCAATACTAAATTCAATCAGATTCATAGCCTACATCCTGATTTATTGATATTGAGGCAATGATTCCATGCAAAGGCTTGGGCTTCAGGGACCCCTGGGCCCAGTAGGCCCGTTCAGTAATCCATCCCTGACTTCCCATCCTCCAAAGATCCACGGCAAACCAATGAGTGGGTCCGCAACCCATTTGTCAATATCCCGAATAGTCCTAACTTGTCAGCGCAGGAGAAAGAGCAGTTGATCGAAATTGCAAATGACGGTGGTCTTAAGAGTGTGTATAAGGAAACCTCTCTGGCGGGTTTTTGGATCAAAACCAAAGCAGAATATCCCGAGATAGCCGTAAAAGCGCTGAAAACGTTTCCCACCACGTATCTATGCGAGGCTGGGTTTTCGGCCATGACTGCAGCTAAGACCAAATTGCGCAATCGACTGGACATTTCAAACACACTGAGGGTGTCACTGTCTTCCATCACCCCCAGATGGAAGCTTCTTGTTGTAGGGAAACAAGCAGGGCTCCCACTGATTATATTCGTAATGCACGTTTAGTTCCCATGTTTTGTTCCCATATTTTGTTAAGCATGTTCACACTTATAGATGTAGCTTCAAGTTGTTTAATATTCATAGTTCATATTGTTCAATTTTCACTTCTTCAATGCATGCTTGTACAACACATATGGAACATGGAAACCCCGTGTAACCCCTAAAATAATAAAATAAATGACATCCAATTTATCAAGGTTAATTTATCTAACTGACACAGTGTCTTTGTGTGGTCACAGAGCATATACATTAGCCTGGAAAATCCAGACCCTGGTAATATAGAAAGATTAAGGGTCTGGCTGTTATGTTCACATAAATGCTGGTTATGGGAACTACTTTTAGTTCAAGTTCATGGGACTACTTGTTATGCGCATGATACCTTTGAGGTAGTACTGAGCGGCGCTTTGATACACTGAACTAGAGCAGTAGACCTTCGGCAGAGTAACAAATGCAATGTGACGTGTTTATAACAAAAATCCAGTAAAGACTATGGTTAACTTTACTCCAGTGTTTAATTGATGTATGTTGTGAAAGAGCAATACACAACAGATTTGGCGACGAAGACTTTAAAGAAGACATGTGTGTGGAAGCTTTAATGGAAGTTTTCCGTCTGCAAGTCAATATGGCAAGCCATTTTAACATTTACCCGCTAAGTTTGACTATCCGGAATTAACATTGTAGATATCAACAACATTTTTCTGACTAGTCGCAATTACATTTTGGATAGTTGGAATTGTCATTCAAGATATCTGTAACGTAATTGTGACTAATCGAAACGTCAGATAGAGATATCTGTAATTCAGTTTTGACTAGGCAAAACTGAATTACAGATATCTGTCATCACGTCATTGAAAACAATATTCAACTCGTCACACATCTTAAATGACAATTGCAGATATCTGCAGAATGAAAGTTGAAGATATCTCAAACGTCATTATGACTAGTGCAAATTATTGTGCAAGACGTTGCTCTTTAGATCCATAGGCTAATTTCCCCTCCCCAACATAATCGAAGAAGAAGTGGGCTTATTTCCTTATTTCTATGAATGGAAGGAGAAGAAGCAGTCTTGTAATGTCTTGTTGACATCTAAAATAACTAAAACTCAGGGACACCGTGTGGTTTATTAGACTCTCACGTTATCAACTGGCTTGATCTCTGTTTCGTAGCCTACATAAATTAGTAGGCCTACTAAATGCACCAGCACCATCTACAGGAGACTCCATTCATAATGGCGTTGGCTGTAATCGAAAAATCAAAGCAACATTGAATCATCAATTCTTGCTGCCATCTCCTGTCTTGCATGGGTTGCAGCATTAAAAAGACGATTAAAAACTCCTTCGCCCTCTGGCTGCTCTGACATGGTGCTAATTAGTGCTAATTAGTGCTAATTACAAGTTAACAGTTAGGTGCTATAGGATTTGATGATTTGAACAACAACACGCTCTGCTCCTGCCTAAAGTGGGATGTGGGCCTAATTTGCATAGCAATACAGATATCTCAAAGGTAATTTAGTCAAAACTCTAATTCCAGATATCTAAAGTTCAATTGCAGATATCCGTAATTCACATAGTGGATATCTGCAACTGAATTGTAGATATCCATAATGATAAACCCCATAGAAATGAATGGCAAATGTGGCATCATTTGTCCTAGGAAGAATGTCTTTGTGGATATCTGAAATGACAATTATGGATAGGAAGAATTCAACTGCGGATATATAAAATGTTCGTTTTGACTAGGCAAAACTGAATTACAGATATCTGCAATACATATCCAGTCTAGCGGGTAAATGTTAAAATGGCTTGCCATAAGTCAACCTTGTTTCATTCATTGCTGCTAGCAAGATAGCTCACACTCTGCAACGGTGAAACGCAGGGGCGGACTGGGACCAAAAATCGGCCCTGGCATAGGCTAGTGCGGCATGCATAATGAAAGCATATAGAGACGGCTCCTGACTGAAAAAAACTTGACATTAGCAAGGGCATTAGAAATTGCGGTAGCTATGGAAACTGCATCAAAGGATGCTATGCTATTGCAAAAGAAAATTTCAAATGAGTGCACTGTCAACGAGTTTACAGCTAAACGCCCAGTGAAAAGAGCTGTATGCTATAGATGTGGAAAAGACTCCCATGACCAAGCAGACTGTTGGTGTCGTGATAAAGGCTGTAGACTGTGCAAATGGAAAGGACACATACAGCCAATGTGTAGAATGAAACAAAATGAGGGAAGGCACAGAGAAAAGAAAAAGTATAAAAGAGTGCACAATATGAACTAGAATTGCGGTTCCGAGGAACTGCAAGAGTGGGTTTGATCAGGAGCATGGAACTCGGCCTCATCCAAGGATTCCAACGGTACCTCATTTATGAAAATCGGACATACGGGTCAAAAGTTACATGAACACACCTTCATATACACAGACAGCCCAGCCCAGCCCATTAGAGCTCTGCCAGGTGGCTTAGAACTCTTCCAGGTGCAAGCTTAACCCTTAAAGGAGTACCGTCACACCGGTGTGACGGGAATGTTGGGAAATTAACATTCTAAAGAATATCTGGGTTCATTGAATTCAACATAGAATTTTAGAACCTTCAATTGTTGCGGAACTTAGAATGTTCAAAAACCTACACCTTTAAGGGTTAAGCAATTAGAGCTGTGATGTCACAATCGAAATTTGAATTCTGAACATTCCGCCATTCATTTCAATGGGCCCAAAAAACGCAGAAAAACGGGAATACCGCGAAAACGACAAGGGCCAGCGACACGAAATTAACAAGCAAGTTACACCGGTTCGGGCCTGAATTTTTGGAGTTCGAACCGCGTTGATAGCTCAAACGGTCTAGGAGCAGTAGTTCGGCCAAAAAGTGGGTGAAAAGGAATAATAAATAAACTAGAATTGCGGTTCCGAGGAACTGCAAGAGTGGGTTTGATCTGGGGCACGGAACTCGGCCTCATCCAAGGATTCCAACAGTACCTCATTTATGAAAATCGGACATACGGGTCAAAAGTTACATGCACACACCTTCATATACACAGACAGCCCAGCCCAGCCCATTAGAGCTCTGCCAGGTGGCTTAGAACTCTTCCAGGTGCAAGCTTAAGCAATTAGAGCTGTGATGTCACAATCGAAATTTGAATTCTGAACATTCCGCCATTCATTTCAATGGGCCCAAAAAACGCCGAAAAACGGGAATACCGCGAAAACAACAAGGGCCAGCGACACGAAATCAACAAGCAAGTTACACCGGTTGGGGCCTGAATTTTTGGAGTTCGAACCGCGTCGATAGCTCAAACGGTCTAGGAGTAGTAGTTCGGCCAAAAAGTGGGCTTATAGGAAGATATAACTAGAATTGCGGTTCCGAGGAACTGCAAGAGTGGGTTTGATCAGGGGCATGGAACTCGGCCTTATCCAAGGATTCCAACGGTACCTCATTTATGAAAATCGGACATACGGGTCAAAAGTTACATGCACACACCTTCATATACACAGACAGCCCAGCCCAGCCCATTATAGCTCTGCCAGGTGGCTTAGAACTCTTCCAGGTGCAAGCTTAAGCAATTAGAGCTGTGATGTCACAATCGAAATTTGAATTCTGAACATTCCGCCATTCATTTCAATGGGCCCAAAAAACGCAGAAAAACGGGAATACCGCGAAAACGACAAGGGCCAGCGACACGAAATCAACAAGCAAGTTACACCGGTTCGGGCCTGAATTTTTGGAGTTCGAACCGCGTCGATAGCTCAAACGGTCTAGGAGCAGTAGTTCGGCCAAAAAGTGGGTGAACAGGAATAATAAATAACTAGAATTGCGGTTCCGAGGAACTGCAAGAGTGGGTTTGATCAGGGGCATGGAACTCGGCCTCATCCAAGGATTCCAACGGTACCTCATTTATGAAAATCGGACATACGGGTCAAAAGTTACATGCACACACCTTCATATACACAGACAGCCCAGCCCAGCCCATTATAGCTCTGCCAGGTGGCTTAGAACTCGTCCAGGTGCAAGCTTAAGCAATTAGAGCTGTGATGTCACAATCGAAATTTGAATTCTGAACATTCCGCCATTCATTTCAATGGGCCCAAAAAACGCAGAAAAACGGGAATACCGCGAAAACGACAAGGGCCAGCGACACGATATCAACAAGCAAGTTACACCGGTTCGGGCCTGAATTTTTGGAGTTCGAACCGCGTCGATAGCTCAAACGGTCTAGGAGCAGTAGTTCGGCCAAAAAGTGGGCTTATAGGAAGATATAATAATAATAAGAAAACTTAAGAAGAACAATAGTGGGCTTGCTCCGCAAGCCCACAGCATGGCAAAGCCATGCTGTGGTCTTGCTGGATCAAACCCACTAATAATAATAAGAAAACTTAAGAAGAACAATAGTGGGCTTGCTCCGCAAGCCCACAGCATGGCTTCGCCATGCTGTGGTCTTGCTGGATCAAACCCACTAATAAACTAGAATTGCGGTTCCGAGGAACTGCAAGAGTGGGTTTGATCTGGGGCACGGAACTCGGCCTCATCCAAGGATTCCAACAGTACCTCATTTATGAAAATCGGACATACGGGTCAAAAGTTACATGCATACACCTTCATATACACAGACAGCCCAGCCCAGCCCATTAGAGCTCTGCCAGGTGGCTTAGAACTCTTCCAGGTGCAAGCTTAAGCAATTAGAGCTGTGATGTCACAATCGAAATTTGAATTCTGAACATTCCGCCATTCATTTCAATGGGCCCAAAAAACGCAGAAAAACGGGAATACCGCGAAAACGACAAGGGCCAGCGACACGAAATCAACAAGCAAGTTACACCGGTTTGGGCCTGAATTTTTGGAGTTCGAACCGCGTCGAAAGCTCAAACGGTCTAGGAGCAGTAGTTCGGCCAAAAAGTGGGTGAAAAGGAATAATAAATAAACTAGAATTGCGGTTCCGAGGAACTGCAAGAGTGGGTTTGATCAGGGGCATGGAACTCGGCCTTATCCAAGGATTCCAACGGTACCTCATTCATGAAAATCGGACATACGGGTCAAAAGTTACATGCACACACCTTCATATACACAGACAGCCCAGCCCAGCCCATTAGAGCTCTGCCAGGTGGCTTAGAACTCTTCCAGGTGCAAGCTTAAGCAATTAGAGCTGTGATGTCACAATCGAATTAGAATCCTTGAACATTCCGCTATTCATTTCAATGGGGCCGAAAAACGCAGAAAAACGGGAATACCGCGAAAACGACAAGGGCCAGCAACACGAAATTAACAAGCAAGTTACACCGGTTCGGGCCTGAATTTTTGGAGTTCGAACCGCGTCGATAGCTCAAACGGTCTAGGAGCAGTAGTTCGGCCAAAAAGTGGGTGAAAAGGAATAACTAGAATTGCGGTTCCGAGGAACTGCAAGAGTGGGTTTGATCAGTGGCACGGAACTCGGCCTCATCCAAGGATTCCAACGGTACCTCATTTATGAAAATCGGGCACACGGATCAAAAGTTATCTGCATCAACGCAACATCCAATAAGCTAAAACGCATAAATAACGTGGTTGCTATGCTGGTTGCTAGGGCAATCATGCTGGTTGCTCAGGTGGTCGCTAGGTTAGAGGGCAGTGCCTCCTGAGAGGCCTGAAGGGTCAGTTCTGAGGTTGTTGACTGCTGAAACCGAAAAATGGACTGCATTTTCTTAAAAGACAATGTGACTGAAGTGCGGGCAAAGTTTGCACAGAAATGTACGATTTTTCCCACCCTCATCGACCTTGTCATAAAACTTGTTTAAATGATCACACGACGCCTCCTTGCTGCTTTGTCGTCTACATCAGCCTTTCTCAAACTTCTTTGACCTGAGGCCCAGTCAAGGCATACTTTGGGGTCAAAGGGCCCACCTACATGAACCCACCCCCTCCTCCCACCCCCCATCAAATTGTAATAAAATCATCACCATTATTATTTTTTTTATACTATATTGCTATACATGCACTTCAAAACAGTCAATGTTTAAAGTGCTAAGATTGTTCACAAAAGTTTGTGAAAGCATGCACATCAGAGTACTGCTTTACTAATGTAAAATATAATTAGGCCTACACTAGTTTCATTGTTTTTGCATTGTTGCATGATTGATATGCTATTTAATTACATTTCATTTGAATGCCTGAATGTAAGAATTCATGAAACACAATACCAGCTTTTAACATTTCAGTTGTTTACTAGTTTATGTAAATCACATAACACATGAACTGTTTACATACTACTGATAGCCCATTACTGTACACAATAATACTGTGCCCATTCATTAACATTAAACATCAGGCGTCTTGTTTACACATTTAAACCATATTTGCACTTCGAAATTCGCTTCCAAATTGTAGTAACTACATCTACGAAGTCTAAGGAAGATATCTATGAACATACTACATGGTTAAGATACATTTTGACAGAACTACAGACTTCGTGAAAGTAGCCTAGTAGCCCTACATAAAAGGCTCAATTAACTTCATTGCAAAATCGCGGTTGGTCTGTTTACACACTAAAACCATATTTACACTTCGAAATTCGCTTCCAAATTGTAGTAACTACATCTACGAAGTCTAAGGAAGATATCTATGAACATACTACATGGTTAAGATACATTTTGACAGAACTACAGACTTCGTGAAAGTAGCCTAGTAGCCCTACATAAAAGGCTCCATTAACTTCATTGCAAAATCGCGGTTGGTCTGTTTACACACTAAAACCATATTTACACTTCGAAATTCGCTTCCAAATTGTAGTAACTACATCTACGAAGTCTAAGGAAGATAAAACTGTAGTCTGTTCAACGATAAGATACATTTTGACAGAACTACAGACCTCGTAAAAGTAGTACCTAAAATTAGTGTGATAAATGGCCATCACGTAGCCTAAAGCATATAGCACTAGCATGACAACAGCAAATAGCTAACGTTTACGTTAGCCTGACTTACTTATCGTTGACGTTGACCCGTTGACGTTCTTTTTAATAAACTGCCTGTAGAGTTCTGAATGCTTCGCTTTACATGTAGATACCCTCATTATGCTACGGTGTAAGTGTGTTGCTATTTGGAGCCTTGGTAGCTATTTATATTTACTATGTTTAGCTAGTTCAAGTGCTCTGGTTCAAGCATCGTTGTGTTTGGTGGGTCAGGTGACGAGCCGTCGGATCACAGCACAGCACCCAGAATGCATTGCAACACACCGTCTTAAAGGGACTCATCGTTAGGTCGGCTTTAAATGGCATACAGAACCTATAGCAATATAACGTTGTCTGTAAGCTCCACAGATCGTGGCAAGACAATTGAATTGATTGTGGACTTCTTGCCGGGCAATGATGAGTAACTTAACATGAATGTGTCAGGTGTGTAATGTGTGGATGTGCATAATATCTGTATGAAAGTGTGTTTCTCAATGTAATAATCTAAACAACTGTACACATACATGACTAAGTTTGAATAGAGCATGCTGGGCATAGGACTGGGCTGAATGGATTGGTAAAATACTTTATTTATTTATTTATTTTTTTAATGACCTATATGAACATGGTTTGGCTTTAAAAAAAAGATGAGACAGCGCTTTGCGCTGTCTCATCTTTTTTTACATGACCTTTACAACTGGTGCTGGCAAGGCATTGAACTGGGCTGAATGGATTTGGAAAATATATATATATTTTTTTTTTAATGACCTGTATCAACATGGTTTGGCTTTAAAAAAAAGATGAGACAGCGCTTTGCGCTGTCTCATCTTTTTTTACATTACCTTTACACTTAGTGCTGGCAAGGCATTGAACTGGGCTTCATTCAAGGATTCCAACGGTACCTCATTCATGAAAATCGGACATACTGGTCAAAAGTTACATGCACACACCTTCATATACACAGACAGCCCAGCCCAGCCCATCAGAGCTCTGCCAGGTGGCTTAGAACTTGAATTCTGAACATTCCGCCATGCATTTCAATGGGCCCAAAAAATGCAGAAAAACGGGAATACCGCGAAAACGACAAGGGCCAGTGACACGAAATCAACTTTCAGCCATGCTGTGGGCTTGCAGGATCAAACCCACTAATAAATAAAGTAAACTTAAGAAGAACAATAGTGGGCTTGCTCCGCAAGCCCACAGCATGGCTTTCAGCCATGCTGTGGTCTTGCTGGATCAAACCCACTAATAAATAAAGTAAACTTAAGAAGAACAATAGTGGGCTTGCTGGATCAAACCCACTAACTAGAATTGCGGTTCCGAGGAACTGCAAGAGTGGGTTTGATCAGTGGCACGGAACTCGGCCTCATCCAAGGATTCCAACGGTACCTCATTTATGAAAATCGGGCACACGGATCAAAAGTTGTCTGCATTAACGCAACATCCAATAAGCTAAAACGCATAAATAACATGGTTGCTATGCTGGTTGCTATGGTGGTCGCTAGGTTGACATTACAGGGGTGGTTTCTAGGTTGTTGCTAGGGTAATTAGTTAGTTGCTAGTAAGCCATCTTAAGCTGACTGCATAAAGTGATTATTTTAAGAGATACATTTTCAAATGTACCTGCGTGGATATGCATGATATCTGTATGAAAGTGTGTTTCTCAATGTAATAATCTATACAACTGTACACATGACTAAGTTCGAATGGAGCTAGCTGGGTATAGGACTGGGCTGAATGGATTGGTGAAATACTTTATTTATTTATTTTTTTAATGACCTATATGAACATGGTTTGGCTTTTTTTACATGACCTTTACACTTAGTGCTGGCAAGGCATTGAACTGGGCTGAATGGATTTGGAAAATATATATATATATTTTTTTTAATGACCTGTATCAACATGGTTTGGCTTTAAAAAAAAGATGAGACAGCGCTTTGCGCTGTCTCATCTTTTTTTACATTACCTTTACACTTAGTGCTGGCAAGGCATTGAACTGGGCTTCATTCAAGGATTCCAACGGTACCTCATTCATGAAAATCGGACATACTGGTCAAAAGTTACATGCACACACCTTCATATACACAGACAGCCCAGCCCAGCCCATTAGACATTGCCAGATGGCTTAGAACTCTGCCAGGTGCAAGTAATCAACTCTAGCACTAGAGCTCTACCAGGTGCAAGTAATGAGGTGCTGTGATGTCATAAAGCCCCAGCATTCCGTCATTCATTTCAATGGGGCCCAAAAACGGCGAAAAACGGGAATACAGCGAAAACGACAAGGGCCAGCGACACGAAATTAACAAGCAAGTTACACCGGTTCGGGCCTGAATTTTTGGAGTTCGAACCGCGTCGATAGCTCAAACGGTCTAGGAGCAGTAGTTCGGCCAAAAAGTGGGTGAAAAGGAATAATAAATAAAGTAAAGCTTTCAGCCATGCTGTGGTCTTGCTGGATCAAACCCACTAATAATAAGAAAACTTAAGAAGAACAATAGTGGGCTTGCTGGATCAAACCCACTAATAAAGTAAACTTAAGAAGAACAATAGTGGCCACAGCATGGCTTTCAGCCATGCTGTGGTCTTGCTGGATCAAACCCACTAATAAGAAAACTTAAGAAGAACAATAGTGGTCTTGCTGGATCAAACCCACTAATAATAAGAAAACTTAAGAAGAACAATAGTGGGCTTGCTGGATCAAACCCACTAATAAATAAAGTAAACTTAAGAAGAACAATAGTGGGCTTGCTGGATCAAACCCACTAATAAAGTAAAGTTAAGAAGAACAATAGTGGTCTTGCTGGATCAAACCCACTAATAATAAGAAAACTTAAGAAGAACAATAGTGGGCTTGCTCCGCAAGCCCACAGCATGGCTTTCAGCCATGCTGTGGTCTTGCTGGAAAGAAAACTTAAGAAGAACAATAGTGGGCTTGCTGGATCAAACCCACTAATAATAAGAAAACTTAAGAAGAACAATAGTGGGCTTGCTGGATCAAACCCACTAATAATAAGTAAACTTAAGAAGAACAATAGTGGGCTTGCTGGATCAAACCCACTAATAATAAGAAAACGTAAGAAGAACAATAGTGGGCTTGCTCTGCACTGTGGTCTTGCTGGATCAAACCCACTAATAAGAAAACTTAAGAAGAACAATAGTGGTCTTGCTGGATCAAACCCACTAATAAGAAAACTTAAGAAGAACAATAGTGGGCTTGCTGGATCAAACCCACTAATAAGAACAATAGTGGGCTTGCGAGCATGGATCAAACCCACTAATAAAAAAGAAATAAAGAAAACTTAAGAAGAACAATAGTGGTCTTGCTGGATCAAACCCACTAATAATAAGTAAACTTAAGAAGAACAATAGTGGGCTTGCTGGATCAAACTCACTAATAAATAAAGTAAACTTAAGAAGAACAATAGTGGGCTTGCTCCGCAAGCTGTGGTCTTGCTGGATCAAACCCACTAATGACACAGACACAAGTGTATCAAACTCAGATGTGGACACATCTCTGGCGCACATAGAACTCCACTCTCAACAGACAGTGACAGACAAATAATATGGGTGACCCCAGAGATTGAACATTAAAGATGGAGCTGGGTCTGCGCTTTCACTCATATCACTGAAGGAGTACAAGAAAAGTTTGCAAATCTGAAACTAAAACGTACACCAGTGTTGCTGAAAACATATACAGGAGAAAAGGTGGGGCCAGCAGGAAAAATTAAAGTGAAGGTGAAATATGAAAGCAAAAAGAAAATTCTGGACTAAAAATTAACAGTTATAGAGATCAACATGAACGTGAGTCAGTTACTGTAAGAACCGTAGTGTGGTTTCATCTATGTGATAGCGATCAAGTTTGTAGGCCTACGGTTGATATAGGCCTACACATTCTATGCGATTTACACGTTCAAAAAAACCATGGATAAGCTGAAAGAAACTTTAATTGTGTTTTACAGTTTTGCAAAAATAATAAATGCATAGCTAGTGAAATCACCACCCGGAGTGCTGAATTTGTGGCTGCCCAGGACTTTTCTAAAACTTCTCGCTATCACCCGCACACCGCACTAAAATGACGTATTTAGCAGTCAAAATCCTAAACATGTCCAGGGGAGGGGGAGGGGGAGGGGGGGGGAGAAATCGTCGGACATCCATTATTTTTGTTATTCAGCACTCCTGGTCAAAAATAGGTTCCCGCGCGCCTGGCATTGCCGGCACGCAGTGCTAAGTCAAAGTCAAAGTCTGCTTTATTGTCAGTTTCTTCACATGCCAAGACATAGAAAGAGATCGAAATTACGTTTCTCACTATCCCACGGTGGACATATTTTACCAATTAAGTCCACAGACAAACATAACATTCAAGTAAACAATAAAAAGTAAATAAGAAGGCACATACAATGAAGAAATAAGAGCAGCAAAAATTGGGTTGAAATTGTGCAATTGTGCATAGACAGTCAATATAATAGTGCAAAGTCAGGCCAATAAATGGCTGAGGTAGTTCTGCTTGACCTAAGTAAGCAGGTGACATAGTGGTGCAAGTTATGTACGAGCAGCAGAAGTGTGTTGTGTTTACAGGACAACAGGACAACAACAACAAGTTGCAAAGTGTGCAAGTGTACAAGTGGAGTAGTGCAAGTGGAGTAGTGCAAGGCAGCCATTGTGGGTCCAAAGTCCAGAATGTTATGTAGCTGAGGGTGGAGGGGGGAGAGAGTTCAGCATCTTAACAGCCTGGTGTATGAAGCTGTTGGTGAGTCTGGTGGTGCGGGAGCGCAGGCTTCTGTACCTCTTCCCAGAGGGCAGTTGATCAAACAAATTGTGAGTGGGGTGACTTGCATCACTCACAATTGTGGTCGCCTTGCGGGTGAGGTGGGTGGTGTAAATGTCTTTCAGGGAGGGGAGTGAAGCACCAATAATCCTTCCAGCTGTGTTCACTATGCGCTGCAGGGCTTTCCTGTTGTATTCAGTGCAGCTTCCACCCTACACAGCGATACAGCTGGAGAGGATGCTCTTAATGGTGCCTCGGTAGAAAGTGGTCATGATGGCTGGTGGAGCACTCGCTCGCTTGAGTTTACGCAGGAAGTAGAGGCGGCGCTGAGCTTTCTTCGCCAGTGATGCAGTGTTGGTGGTCCAGGAGAGGTCTTCATTGATGTGCACCCCCAGGAATTTGGTGCTGCTCACTCTCTCCACCACAGCACTGTCGATGGTCCGTGGCAGGTGTTGGGTGTGACCTCTCCGGAAGTCAACAACAATCTCCTTGGTCTTGCTGACGTTCAGCAGGAGGTTGTTGTCCCTGCACCACGTGGTCAGAAGGTCGACCTCCAACCTGTATTGAGTCTCGTCGCCCTTGGTGAAGAGACCCACCAGAGTTTTGTCGTCAGCAAATGTAACTATGTGATTGTTGCTGTAGGTTGCAGTGCAGTCATGCGTCAGCAGGGTGAAGAGCAGCGGACTGAGCACGCAGCCTTGGGGGGCCCTTCGTGCTCAGTGTGATGCTGCTTGAGATATTGTTGCCAACACGTACTACTTGAGGCCTCTGACAGAGGAAGTCCAGTAGCCAGTTGCTGAGGTAGGTACTGAGTCCCAGTTTGTCAAGTTTGCAGAGTGGGGGGGGGGTGGATTTGATGTGTGACATGACAAGCCGCTCAAAGCACTTCATGATGATGGGTGTCAGTGCCACAGGGCGGTAGTCATTGAAGCAGGATGGAGCAGTTTTCTTCGGCACAGGTATGATGGTGGCAGCTTTGAAACATGATGGGACGATGGCTTGCTTCAGGGAAGTGTTAAAGATGTCTGTGAAGACATCCTTAAGCTCCTCAGCACAGTCCTTCAGCGCACGACCTGGGATGTTGTCTGGGCCTGCTGCCTTACGGGTGTTGATAGCAGCAAGTGTCCTCTTCACGCTGTCGGCAGAGAGGCACAAGGGCTGCTCGTGTGGAGGGGGAGGGGTCTTCTGTGGGCAAGTGCTGTTTTGTGCTTCAAAGCGAGCAAAGAAGCGGTTCAGATTGTTGAGCAGAGGGATGTTGCTCTCACAGCTCTGTGGCGCGGGCTTGTAGTCTGTGAGGGCCTGAATGCCCTGCCATAGGCTTTGTGCGTTCCTGCTGTCTTTGAAGTGGGTGGTTATCTTATGAGTGTATTCCTTTTTTGCTTCCTTGATGCCACGGGACAGGTTGGCTCTCGCTGTTCTCATGCCAGCTTCATCCCTAGCTCTGTAGGCTTTGTCTCTGGCCCTCAGCAGCTTGAGGACATCCCCTGTCAGCCATGGCTTCCAGTTAGCCCGAGTAATGATGTCTTTTGTGTGGGTCACATCATCGATGCACTTGGTGATGTAAGAGGTTACAGTGTCTGTATACTCCTCTATGTCTGTCTGGTTGTTGTAAGTGGCTGCCTGCTTAAACATTTCTCAGTCTGTTGTGTCAAAGCAGTCTTGAAGAGCATCGGAGGCTCCCTCAGGCCACACTTTTACCTGCTTACCAACCGGTTTGTTTGCTTTTACTCTTTGTCTGTATGCGGGCATTAGCATAACAGTGATATGGTCAGAAAGTACAATGTGGGGGAGGTGGGTGGCTTTGTATGCTCCTTTGTGTGTAGTGTAGACCGGGTCCAGGATGTTGTCTCCTCTAGTTGGAAAATCAACATGCTGGTGTAGCTTTGCAAGAACAGTTTTAAGATCTGCATGGTTAAAATCTCCAGCGAAGATGGTGAAACCGTCTGGGTGAGCCATCTGTTGTTCACTGCCTGGTACAGTTCACTAAGAGCCGCGTTCCTATCGCTGTTATTGTTGGTAGGCGGGATGTATACTGCGACTAGCAGAATCGCAGTAATTTCCCTTGGCAGGTAAAAAGGATGGCACTTTATGATCATAAACTCCGCCAGTGGTGAGCAGTGTTTGCATACTACTACAGTGTCCCGGCACCATTCGTCACGGATGTAAACACAGATTCCTCCTCCTCGTGATTTTCCTCCCTTTACAATGGCCCTGTCTGCTCGATAGCATGCTAGCTGCTCCAGTTGTAGTCCGGAATGTTGTCATTTAACCAAGTCTCAGTGAAGACGAGCACACAGCAGTTACTCACTGTCCGGTTCGTTGATTTCAGCAGTCGTATGTAATCCATTTTGTTGTCCAGTGATCGTACATTTGCCAGGAGAATGGATGGTATGGCTGGGCGAGTTGGGCTGGCCGCTAGCCTGGCCCAGACGCCTCCGTGCTTGCCCCTCTTCTCAATTTCAATTTATTGTGCTTATAGAGCGCCAAAACATTACACATGTATCATGGCGCTTTACAGAATGTAGGCAATCAGAGAAAAAGGAAAGAAAGGAAGAAAAGAAAAGAAAGAGAGAGGCCCATGGGTAACAGGGGCGAGGAAAAACTCCCTAGAATTGGAGATACATATAGGAAGAAACCTCGAGCAGATCCACGACTCAAGGGCCTGACCCATCTGCCTAGGGTCAATACAGGACAGTAAGGTCTGTATACATGACAAATGCATATGATAGTCAGGTGTAGAGAATAAGATATGGTGTTAAAAAGCACTTGAGCTGAAAGTTACAAGAGGTGGGGTGATTACATACAGTATCTGGTTTGATAATTCATTAATCCTGATTTAGTGACAAAGTTCAAATAGTCCAGCGTTGGATTTGTCCAGGGGAAGGGAGTTGTCAAGGGGCATGTGGTGGGTCGGCAGACGGGCCAGGAATCCGGGCAGAATTGTCGTAGGCAGGTGATGGGTCGCTAGGCTGTACGGGCCAGGAATCCAGATAGGGTGACAGTAATAGGGCAGTTGAGGATGGGACTTCAGACGAGATGTGTGAGAGGAGGGCCAACACATGGATGGTTGATGACTGGTGATGATATACATCACAAGTGAGGTACAGTAAGGGGAAAGAGAGATGTAGAGTGGGTTAGTATTACTGAAAATCAAAATGGTTAATGTCAATAAGTAATCAGTGGTACTATATATTGTTACAGTATATCATAGTGAGAATAGGCAAGAGAGGGAGAGTTGAGAGAGAGAGAGAAGGGGAGAGGGGGGGGTTGTACGGCGTGACACATGAAAAGTCCATGACAGCACTATGCTATAGCAGCATAACTAAGGCGTGGTGAGGGGTAGTCGGCACCAGCGCAGGTATGGTCAGTGACCACCATCGCACGCGTGACTGGGGTGCCAGTCACATGAGGACTCAGCAGGGTGGTCCATTCCAAAAAACCCTGAGGTGGGTGAAGTTCCACACCGCACCATACCTAACTATGGGAGGCAGTAAAGAGGTATGTTTTAAGTCTAGACTTAAAAATAGGGAGGGTGTCTGCTAGTCGAATTGAGGAAGGAAGATTATTCCAGAGGAGGGGTGCGTGATAGCTGAAAGCTCTACCTCCTACTGTAGTTTTTGAGATTCTTGGAATTACAAGAAGGCCAGTATTCTGTGATCGTAGCGGTCTAGGTGGGTTATATGGGACTAGGAGATCTTTAATATATTCTGGTGCCTGGCCATTAATGGCTTTGTATGTTAGAAGTAATATTTTGAAGTCAATGCGACTTTTAACAGGCAGCCAGTGTAGAGATGCCAGGATAGGGGAAATATGTTCATATTTTTTAGTTCTAGTGAGTGTGCTAGCAGCTGCATTTTGTATAAGCTGTAAGCTCTTTAGACAGGTGTTATTGCAGCCAGCGTATAGAGCATTGCAATAATCAATCCTTGAGGTGACAAAAGCATGGATTAATTTCTCAGCATCTGGTAAGGATAAAGACTTCCTTATCTTTGAAATGTTCCTTAAATGATAAAATGAAGTTTTGGTAATCTGTTTTATGTGATTACTTAGTGATAGGTCTTGGTCAATTGTAACTCCTAGATTTTTAACACTTGTGGATGAGGATAGTCGAAGATCAGTAAATGTAGCCTGTGATGAGGATAGGATATCCCTCATCTTTTTAGGACCTAAGACCATGACTTCTGTTTTATCGGAATTCAAAAGCAGGAAATTATTTGTCATCCATGTCTTTATGTCTCTTATACATGTGTCAAGTTTGGCTAATGGAGTCAATTCGTCAGGTTTTATGGAAAGGTATAGTTGTGTATCGTCTGCATAAGAATGAAATTTAATGCCACGTTTCCTAATTTCTGAGCCTAGAGGATTTATTGTGAACCTGTACATTGTCTGCGGTTAGAAAGGTATGATCTAAACCAGCGGTTTTCAATAGGTGAGGCGCGCCTCCCCTGGGGGGCGCCAAAGAGCCACAAGGGAGGCCTGACACGCGAAGAAAAAATAACGGTCCACATCTGTACACATCTGTATGCCGCTCTATTGATATCGGTAATTGTGCGTGCGTGTATTGGGCTTAAAATGCATCATTTCCTTGTCCCAAGTCAACAGAAGTCAGCATTAAGGGAGGAGACAGTCACAGGACCCAGCAAAAAACGTAGGAAATATGATTCTGAATATTTAAAGTTAGGTTTCACCTGGTCGGGGTCCGAGGCTGCACCTCTGCCGCAGTGTGTGGTCTGCAAGGAGGTGCTAGCAAATGATAGCATGAGACCATGCAAACTTAGGCGTCACATAGAAACTAAACACACAAATCTAGTGAACAAGCCAGTTGAGTTTTTTGAGAGGAAGCGTGTTGATTTGCAGTCCCAAAAAAGCATAATACATTCATTCGGCAGTATTAACATGAAGGCGACAGAAGCATCTTATCGTGTCGCGCTACGTATAGCAAAGGCAGGCAAACCGCATAACATTGGCGAAACATTGCTACTCCCTGCAGCTAGAGATATGTGTTCAGTGATGCTGGGAGAAGCAGCTGCTGCTAAACTTGACGCGATCCCTATCTCTGATAATACCATCCAGCGACGAATATCCGACATGGCTTGTGATGTAAAAGAGCAGGTCCTGGACGCTGTTCGTGAAAGCCCCTTTCACGCTATTCAGCTGGATGAGTCCACTGACGTCGCACACTGTGCTCAATTGATGGTGTACGTTAGGTTCATCAAAGAGCTCAGTGTGCAGGAAGATTTTTTGTTTTGCGTTCCTCTACCCGCCCGCACAACAGCTGACGAACTTTTCAAGGCCTTGAACAACTTTTACCAGGCTAATTGCCTTGACTGGGGCCGGTGTTGTGGGATGGGGCGAGATCAATGACTGGCCGTCACAGCGGTCTCGTAAAACAGGTACAGGCCGTTGCCCCCGCGGCTGTGTGGAAGCACTGCATCATACATCGCCAGGCTTTAGCAACATAAAAGATGCCCCCAAGAATTGTGTGCTGTTCTTGATGAGGCTGTCAAAATTGTAAATTTAATTAAATCGCGTGCCTTAAACGCACGTCTGTTCTCAATCCTCTGCAATGAGATGGGTGCTCACTTCCAGCAGCTGCTCCTGCACTCCGAGGTCAGGTGGCTCTCTCGGGGCAGAGTCCTCACCAGGCTGTGTGATTTGCTTGAAGAAGTCCTCCTCTTTCTCACCGAGATTAACTCCCCACTGGCAAAACATCTGGCAGACATGAACTGGCTTGCTATGTTGGCCTATCTCTCCGACATCTTCGATAGGATCAACTCCCTCAACACCTCTCTCCAGGGCAAAGAGTGCCACGTCTTTTCGGCACACGACCAAGTGTCTGGGTTCAGGAAAAAGCTTGACTTGTGGTGTGCTCGTGTTGAACGAGGTTCGTTGGAAATGTTTCCAACCCTGGAGGATGTTGCGGAGAAGACAGGGCTGCCTCTTAAATCACTGCGCATTTGAACGGGTTGCGTGACCAATTTGGTGAGTATTTTGGAGAGGACGCATTGGGAAATCAGTGGGTGAGAAATCCGTTCTCTTTCCCCGCCACACCCCGTGATGGACTGAACCTGCAGGAGGAGGAGGCCCTGGTCGAGCTCAGCTCGAATATGGACTTGAAGCAGAGACTGGGAGAAATGCCAATCACGCGTTTCTGGTTGTCTGTGGAGAGCGAGTTCCCCCAGATCTCCACTAAGGCCATGGAAGTCCTAATCCCCTTCACCTCCACCTACTTGTGTGAGTGTGGGTTTTCCGCACTGACCCTGATTAAAAACAAATACAGATCAAGGCTGCAGGTGGAGGACGACTTGCGTTTATTTCTCTCTGCAGTGCAGCCCCGCATCGAACACCTCTGCGCATCAAAAGCGAGGCTTCATTGTTCCCACTGATATTGACAATTACATTTAAAGTCAAAGTTGTGTTGTATTGACTAATTTGTTTGGGCCATAGGGTTGATGCCGCTCGTGGCGCAAATGACGTGAATGGCATTTTGTTTGCATTTTGTTTGTTATTAAGGTTTTGTGGCTGAAATCGTTAAAAAATGTGTGATGAAAATATGCGAATCTGTTCGATCTGAAAACATGCCTTCAATGCAGTTGACCGTTAAATGTTACGTGTTCCATGAACAAAAAGCGTTGTTTTTTTATTGATCAGAGAGCTGTCCATTGTCCATTTGTTCGAGACTGTGTTTATCTCCTTCAAGTGCGCTTAAGGCCCAGGCACACCGCGCCGACTTCAGTCGCCGGGTGTAGTCAGTTTTAGCCTATCTTTGGCGCCGATTACATTATGTTAAGCATGACTTGTTAATTGTGGATAGGCCTACTAATGTTCAGTAATTTGAAGCCTCAATTAGGCCTGCATGAGTTTGGAAATTATTTGCTGTTGCAAATAATCATTTATGAATGCACTTTTTAGTTGTGGAAATAAAAGTACAAAAGCACAAAAGTTGTGGAAATAAAATGTCTTCAATCAATTATTGAAAGTCATCATTGCTTGGAACACAAAAAAGATGCCTTTTAGACCTACTGCAGAGGCATGTGTGGGTTAGGGCAGGCAGATGGGATTTTTTTTTTTGGGTGGGGGGGGGGGCTCGGCTGTCCTTACCTACTCTAAGGGGAGGCTCACATTCACCCAATTTGAAAACCCCTGATCTAAACCAAGCGAGTGCTGAGTCTTTAATGCCTATCGAATGTTCAAGCCTGTGGAGTAGTATGTTGTGGTCTATGGTGTCAAAGGCAGCACTAAGGTCCAGGAGGACCAATATTGATATATGTCCATTATCGGCAGCGATGAGGAGGTCATTAAAAACTTTAACTAAGGCTGATTCAGTACTGTGGTGAGCTCTGAAACCAGACTGATATAATTCTTGGATTTTATTCATATGCAAGAAGGTACCAATTTGTTTCGACACTATTTTTTCTAGTATTTTTGACAAAAAAGGGAGATTAGATATAGGCCTATAGTTGGCCAGGAATGGGATGGCTTAATAACAGATAACTTAAACGACTGTGGTACATGGCCTTATTGGAGTTATTTATAATCTGGAGCAAAGCATTGTCCAGGAAAGGGAGAGCAGTCTTCAGGAGATGGGTAGGAATAAGATCTAGTAAACTAGTTGTAGATTTTGATGAAGAGATTGTGGAAGTGAAGTCTAATATGTCGATAGGTGTAAATGAATTCAACGTTGTTCGTCTCATCTGTGATTCAATTATATTTTCGCTACCGTTCAGCAATGGAGTATGAATATTTGGTGAGACTGATTGGTTATTAATCTTATCTCTAATTGTTTCAATTGTTGTTTTGTCATTGAAAAAGTTCATGAAGTCATTACTGTTTAGGCAAATAGGGATAGATTCGGTTACTTCGGTGTGGCTCTTCGTCAGGCGGGAGATTGTGGTAAAGAGAAATTTTGTATTGTTTTTGTTTTCTTCGATCAGCGAGGAATAGTAGGTTGACTTAGCTTCGTTGAGTGCTTTTTTGTAGGTGATAAGGCTATCTTTCCATGCTTGGCGAAAAACTTCCAATTTGGTGGTACGCCATTTTTGTTCAAGTTTACGCGCTGTTTGTTTGAGTGTTTTTGTCTGTGTGGTGTACCATGGAGCACGCCTTACTTGTTTTCTTATTCTCTTTTTGAGTGGTGCTACTGAGTCAAGGGTTGAGCGTAATGAGTTCATCACATTATCAGTAAACAAGTCGACCTCGGCTGGATTAAGGAAAGGGCCTTCTGATAGGCCTAACACATGAGTCCGGAATGGGGCAAGCGTAAGCAAAATTTTTTCTAGAAAGTCTGCATTAGTTTTTTCAGATAAGCCGCGGCTGTAGTATTCAGCTAAATTAGGTACTGCATGTTGTAATGTCATTGTAAAAGTAATTAGATGGTGGTCAGTTAAGGTCGGGTGTTGTGGCAAGATTGTTAACTGCTCTATGCTTATGCCGTATGACAATACTAGATCAATAGTATGGTTATCTCGGTGCATGGGTGAATTAACATTTTGGCAGAACCCGACATGGTCAATTAGGGATTGAAATGCAATTGTGAGACAATCGTTCACATTATCCATATGAATATTAAAATCACCCAATATAAGTATTTTTTCTGTTTGGGTAGTTAAAGTGGAAAGGAAATCAGAAAATTCCTCTAAGAATTCAGTGTAGGGGCCAGGGGGTCTGTACAATGTGATCACAGTTACAGGCTGATTAGTTTTCCAGTCTGGCGGTAAAAAAATGAGGACTAGAACTTCAAAAGATTTAAACTTGTGTGTGAGCTTGCGAGATGTGAGAAGACTAGATTGATAGATTGTAGCTACTCCACCTCCCCTGACAGTGTGGTGTGGTACATGATAATTCAAATGGGAGGGAGGTGTAGACTCATTTAATGGAAGGTATTCATCTGGTTTAAGCCAGGTTTCAGTAAGGCACATAACATCTATATGATTGTCAGTAATAATTTCATTAACCAGGGCAGTTTTATTTGACAGTGATCGAATATTAAGTAAAGCAAGTGTAAGTTGCGTTTTTGGAGGAGTTTGCTTAACCGAAGAAGTTTTTATCATAATAAGATTGCTACGAATAATTCCCCTAGTGGGTCGAGTAAGAGTTGACAGTCTTGGTACAGACACCCTCTCTATTTGGCCTTGTATGCCCTGTGTACCTGGGTGACTGTTAGGACGGTTAGGAGATCTGTGTAAGACATTATCTCTGCTTCCTGGATTTCTGGTTCGTCAGGAAATAGCCTCCGTTAGGTGACGGTCTATGTTCCTTGAAAGGAGGGCAGTACCCTCCCATGTGGGATGGATACCGTCTCTTTTCAACAGTCCAGGTTTCCCCCAGAAGGAGCTAAAGTTACCTATGAAGCCCACATTGTTATTGGCACACCACTTTGACAGCCATCGGTTGAGGTCCGAAATTCTGCTGAGCATTTCATCACCTCTTTTAATAGGTATGGGTCCAGAGAAAGTTACAGAGTCAGACATCTGTTGCGCGAACCTGCACACGGAGATAAAGTTTTGTTTGGTGATCTCCGATTGACGCAATCGGACATCATTAGTGCCGGTGTGGATGACTATTTTCGTGTATTTACGATTAGCTTTAGCCAGCACTTTCAAATTTGATTCGATGTCGTTAGCTCTGGCCCCAGATATCGATTTTACTATGGCCGATGGAGTCGCTAGCATCACGTTTCGTATAGTAGAAGTGCCAATGACCAGAGTAGCAGGTTTCTCGGGGCTAGCTAAGGGGGAAAATCTATTAGAAACATGAATAGATTGGTGGTTAGCAGTGGGCTTCCTTCGTTTGGATTTAGATCCAGGCGAAACAGGCCCAACGGGCTGCTTTCGCTTGGGTCTAGCTCCCCTAACAGTCACCCAAGAGCTATCCCCATGCTGCGAGGGGGCTGTCATGGTTGTGCTAACTGTGCTGACGGCTGGTGCAGCTTTCTTTCCGGGGGAGGAGTAGCAGGCGAGTCCAGTGTTGTTGCAGGCCGGAGTAGTCCGAGATTCTTTAGCGTCTCTGTTGCAAAGTCCAGAACCCTGCAAAACTTGCTTTTGCAGATATCAAGTAGAAACTGCCTGCTGTACTTGTAGTACGACGTAGTAAGACGAGACGAACACGTAAAACTTTCGGACAAACACTTTTTAAACAAACAAAACACCGTACGGTTGGGACAGAGAGAGGTCGCTGCGTGTGCATGCGCCGTCATCTTGGATGTACTACTTGGATGTACTGCTACTTGGATGATATAATTGTAACAGGCCAGGACGATTGCTCTCATCTTGCTAATCTGGAAGCAGTCCTAACTAGACTAGCCGAATGTGGACTGAGAGCCAATAAGGACAAATGTGACCCTGCAAGGCGAAACCAGTCGTCTTGCGCACAGTGCTATTTTGAAAAAATCTACGATAAACAAACGTACGGGTTAAAATGTCGAGTTTCACGTTTTTGCATAATTCGACAGTATACAGTGTACACTTTCATATTGTGAACAAATTTCACGGATAAACATACGTTTTGACTGTTAAACCCTGACTTTATTTAGGTGAAGATTAAACACATTAGCAGTCATTCCATTTGTCAACGCCGCTATAAGGTTTTACGGTAGAGCTAAAATGTAGCCTACTCATTAGGCTACTCATTACTCAATGTGTAAGCTCTCTATCGTTGGCAGATGTAACCGAATATGAATGTGAAAGACTTGCCTTTCAGGGCACGAACGGTCAAAAGCACGAACTTTTAGAAATATCCTGGCGTTATTTTACAGACCAGGAGAAGTTTTCCATTGACGTAGCGTATGCTGATGGACTCTCACGATTGCCATGTAAAACAGAGGACAATACATCTTCAGATCCAGCAGAGATGTTTCATTTGACCCACATGGAGAACTTATCTGTCAACAGCGCACAGATCAAACAAGAGACCAGCAGAGATCCAACTATGGCTAAGGTCCTTGATCTTACGGTAAAGGGGTGGCCTGCCAAAAACACAGTGGGCTTACCTGAATACTTCAGTCGACGTGAACAGCTATCCGTGTGCCACGGGTGCATCATGTGGGGTACCAGAGTCATAGTGCCACCCAAGCTGCGCTCCAGAGTCCTCGAAGACCTTCATGAGGGACACATGGGGGTTGTAAAGATGAGGAGCCTTGCCAGGAGCTACATATGGTGGCCAGGCATTGATCACCAGATTGAGGACATGGCCAAGAGATGCTCTGGATGTCAACTGACACAAAAGCAACCTCCACTGGCCCCTGTACACAGCTGGGAGTGGCCAACTGCTCCATGGCAAAGGATCCACGTAGACTATGCAGGACCATTTCTAGACAGAATGTTTCTTGTTGTTGTTGACGCATATTCAAGGTGGCCAGAAGTTTTCATAATGAAAAATGCCACGTCCACAAAAACAGTTGAAGTGCTTCGCACACTCTTCGCAAGAGCAGGATTGCCTGAGCGACTCATCAATGACAATGGTAGTCAGTTTACATCAGAAGAGTTCCAATCATTCGTCCGTAAAAATGGAATCAAGCATACAACTGCTGTACCTTACCATCCTGCCACAAACGGGCTTGCTGAGCGCTTTGTCCAGTCGTTTAAGCAGTCAATGAAAACAATGGGCAATGCTCAGATGCCACTGCCAGAGAAGATGGCAAAGTTCCTACATGCGTTCAGAAATACTGACCATACTACAACTGGTCAGGCTCCCTCTTTACTTTTCATGGGAAGGCAGCTGAGGTCACGTCTAGATCTGCTTAAACCTGACCTTCGCAGAGATGTGACGCAGAAACAGTCCATCAAAGCTGCACCACGTCATGTCAGAAACTTTGTAATTGGACAACAAGTGTTGGCAAGGGATTACTGGCAGCGTGGTGACAGCATGGTGAGATCCTGTCAAAGACAGGGCCTCTTACATACACAGTGAGGATTGGACGTGATGTCATCTAGCAACGTCATGTCGATCAACTGCTAGATGCAACAGCTCATCATGCGACACAATGCGACAACACAGAGGATGACACCCCTGTTCATGAGGACTCTGATGAATTCATGTTGCCTGTTTCAGAGACTCCTGATAATGACAACGCCACACCTGCTAGTGTGGATGTCCCCGAGGTTCCTGTTCAGGACTCTGAGCCTCAAGAGAGACGCTATTCTGAGAGAGCTCACCATCCTCCTCAAAGACTGGAATTGTAAAAAGAAAAAAGAGCTATGCATTGTCATTGTCTCATGTTTAATGTTTGCGTGTGTTAGTGTTTTAAGTGTTCAGCACTAAGGTGTGATGTTGAGTTGTGTAAGACCTAGTAGAGTTGTGTAAGACCTAGTGTAGTAACTAATGGGTTAATTATCAGTAACAGGTTATGATTTTTCCATTAGATAGTAATGGATATGATATTTCTGTTATATGAGATGGACATCAATGCTGCAAAGGAGGAATTGTTATGTTCACATAAATACTGGTTATGGGAACTACTTTTATATTATGCGCATGATACATTTGAGGTAGTACTGAGCGGCGCATTGATACACTGAACTAGAGCAGTAGACCTTCGGCAGAGTAACAAATGCAATGTAACGTGTCTATAACAAAAATCCAGTAAAGACTATGGTTAACTTTACTGCGGTGTTTTACATTAATACACAGGATTAGATGTTAAAATCCCTTGTGCCAAAATCCAAGGTAAAAACACATTCAGAAGCCCCTGCTCAAGTTTAACTTTAAAAAGCACACTACCCACAAATCCGCCAACAAATGGTCACAAGCACAATACAGATGGCCCACCCAACAGCAGTATATAGTATGCGGCATGTCATTGGGGTTATCAAGTGGGCACCCTCATTCACCGATGTTTCGTTAAGTTAGGCCCACGACACCTCATGAAGGCTAAACAGTGAAACCAGCGTCCTGGAGACACTCCCCTCCATGCTGCCACCATATTACCACATTGAAATATCCAATACCCAAAATACTCTTAACCAGCCATGGTCAAGGTTGGCTAGGTTGGTCCGTCCCGTTGATGTGGACTGAACCATACAACCATAAAAACCCTGGCCAACCAACCATCAACCTAGGCACAGCCCATCACAAACACAAAATGAATTAGCCAGTTAGCTTAGCCAGTTAGCTTAGGCCCCACCACAAACACAAAACAAATTAGCCAGTTAGCTTACGCCCCATGCTGCCACCAAATTACCACAACAAACATCCAAATACCCTTAACCAACCTAGGCATGGTCTAAGTTGGCTAGGTTGGTCCGTCCCGTTGATGCGGACTGAACCATAAACCATAAAAAAACCTTAGCCAAGTACCATCAACCTAGGCACAGTCCATCACAAACACAAAACAAATGAGCCAGTTAGCTTACCTTAGCTTGCGCCCCAGGAAGGGTAATGAGCCAGTTAGCTTACCCTAGCTTGCGCCCCAGGAAGGGTAATTTCTCCTTACCCACAACCATTCGCTTGCCCGTTCTGCTGCTAAAGACATGTTACTAACCACCTGCCTTAGACTTCGACCACAAATGCCCAATTCAGACAGCAAGCCAATAGCAGATCTGGCCACAAACCCACGTGCACCGATTTCAATAGGCCTTAGTCGTGCACTCCAACCTCGCTTAGCTGCCTCCTCTGCTATTTCAGTGTATTTAGCTCTCTTCAGCTCATTGGCCACTTCCACTCTGTCTTCCCAAGGAACAGTGAGTTCAATGAAGTAAACTATCTTCTCTGAATCCGACCATAGAATTACGTCGGGTCGTAGCTTAGTACTCACTATATGTGGAGGTACCGCCATCTGCTGGCCAAGATCAACCTTCATTTCCCAGCCCGCTCCATTTTTCAACTGGCCGGTTTTACACCTGGCCTTCGCGGAACAATGTTTATCCCCCTGACGTACAAAGTTAATTTGCCTTACCCCTTTACTAGCTGCTAATGAATTGACTTCTCTCCTTTTATCCTCTATTGCCGCTGCCACACATTTCAATACCTGGTTATGACGCCCCTGGGTGAGACTTACCTTGCATCCTGATAGGATATGGTGGAGACTGCCCACACACGAGCAACGTATGCATTTATCATCCTCACCAAACCATTGACTTAAATTCTTGGGAGATGGGAGCACATCATATGTAGCACCTAACATAAATCTGATATTACCAGCTTCCATGCCCCATAGATCTTTCCATTTAATCCGTCTTTTTTCCACCCCTTCCCAGTTCACCCACTGCCCTTGTTTTGCCTGCGACACTGCCTTAGTGCATCTTACAGCCTCCTCCTGTCTATGCATTTCCTCCACTACCATTTTCATCTTTTCTCCTGCAGAAGCCTTACTCCACAAGGGTTTACTTGCACCCACCCCTAGACCCCCCCGCCCGTGCTGCACATGGCCCATTATATCCCTATGCTTCAATGCTGATTGAGCTTGCTTAACTGCCTGCTCTGGGTTCCACTTCCTCCCTGCATTAACTGTGGGTGCAACTTTCCTCAACACTGGGTCCTTGGACTGAGTAAGAGTCAATTCCAATCTAGCCTTAGCACACTTAAATTCCTCTGTCAGACTAGATATTGGCAACTCTACAATACCCTTCCCATACAAGGCTACACTGCTTAAGCAGCATGGGACTCCGAGCCATTTTCTGACAAAGGAGTTGATCATATTTTCCAACCTCTCTACCTTTGACAGAGGAACTTCATAAACTGTCAATGGCCACATTAGCCGAGGCAACAAACCAAACTGCAAACACCACAGCTTGAGCTTACCTGGCAGCCCCGACTTGTCAATTTTTGCAATACCTTGCCTAGTGACCTTTCTCAAGTCTTCAACCTGGGATTTATCACTAAGGCTTGCATCATACCACCTTCCCAGGCTCTTCACTGGTTTCTCCAGAACTGTGGGAATCACCTCCTTATTTATAGCAAACTTCTTATCTGTAACCTTCCCTTTAACAATTGAGAGACTACTAGACTTACTTGGTTTCACCTTCATTCTGGCCCATTTTAGATTACTATTTAACTTACCCAGCAACCTGTTGGTGCATGGAACGGTTGACGTCAAGGTTGTCATGTCGTCCATGAAAGCCCTAATCGGGGGGAGGCGTGGCCCTCCCTGCAACTTCTCTCCACCCACTACCCATTTTGAGGCCCTAATGATGACCTCCATTGCCATTGTAAAAGCAAGTGGGGAGATGGTACATCCGGCCATGATTCCTATCTCAAGTTGTTGCCACCCTGTGGTGTAATCAGCTGTAGTAAAACATAATTGAATATCCAGAAAGTATGCTTTTACTAGGCTTTTAATGCTACCTGGGATTCTGAAATAATCAAAGGCCTCCCACAACAGACTATGCGGCACAGACCCAAAAGCATTAGCCAAATCCAAGGAAATCCTTTTCCTTACTCGTAATCAAATTCGTTCCAGGGTCAGTAACCATGTCTATCACAAGTGAGTCATCTTCCGCCCCTGCTCTCGCTGACTCTAGGGGTATTTTTTCATTATGTCGTAATTGATGTATGTTGTGAAAGAGCAATACACGACACTGGCCCTGACCAATGTAATGGCCCAACTCAAGGGGCGGCACCAAGTATGCATTTGAAAATCTCACTGCACGCAATTCGACCAATGTTTACTGACTGATTCCGGACATCGATGCAATTGGATAACACCACGACCAATGTTTACTGACTGATTAATTGCAGCGCTGTCCTCATCTGTTTAGCTTGCCTCTGGCCGGCCTATATCAGATACACCGATGTGATTGGTTCCTCGCGATGCAAGGGGTAAACTTGCTGCAACTAACAGCTAGAGCAGCCAGGCAGTTACAGTGCTACACTCTGGGGGGCATTTTTAAAATCATGCTGCCAGAGTGTAGCACTGTTTTTTTTGTACCAACAGTACTCCTTTAAGTTTTCCTTTAAGTTATGATGCAGTAATGTGCCAATAATACTTTTTCCGGTTTCAACTGTTCCCGAGCTGCTCGTTTCCCCCCACAGACAGTAAAATAAATTATTTTTTTCGCTATTAAGTGTGACCGATAAGAAAATTGTCACTTGCTCCCTCAACCTAACAAAATCCTATTTTTCGTAGAGGCCTGGATGTTACCCTGATTATATCATCTGGCTACACTAATAACTAATAGCTAATAATTTGTTTTGATTTTTTTAACCCTCACTGAAACAGAGGTGATGGTGACACGGGTTTACATTTGTAAGAGCCGTCTTGCTGCGCTAGTAAATGTTTTTGGATGAAAGAACGGTCGGGCCCATGACGTCGGACTTAGGAATTTGACAGCTCATCATTAGTGACCTCATAAAAGGTGACAAGCAACCATATGGAATCAATTGCTCTTGTCTGATAATTGTCGTCCTAAACATTCCCAGCCTCTTTGCTTAAACAGAGTGTATTTGTAATCCAGTTCTGTCAGACTCAGTCCACATATCTCCTTGATGAGATAGGCTCTCTCTGCCGGTAGTGCTGATAGCCTGTCCAGCTGCTTAGAGATTTAGGGGGGAGTAAGATGAAGGCTGGTTTGACGTAATGTGGACGTCACAGGCTAAAACTGGATTCCATTTAGGTGTGTCCATCAAGCGTGACCATGGTCAGGTCAACACTCAAACCCCCAAAAAAGTGGGGAGCGAGGGAATGACCAAATGAATGAGTCAGCCAAAAGTTTTATGACTTCCTGAGTTGATTGTATGTGTGTGTGTGTGTGTGTGTGTGTGGGCTGGAATTGCAGGCACTCAAAGGCATGTTTAAAGCACTTTATGAATGACCAACCTGTGCTTGTCTGTAGTGCTTGAGTGAGGCAGAGTATTCGAAAACCAGTTTACACATGCTTCTACACCTGATTCTTTCTTTTTTCATTGTTTAACCTTTGTGTGTGTGTGTGTGTGTGTGTGTGCGCGCGCGCGTGTTGTGTATGCGTGCATACGCTTGTGTTTTTGTTTGTGTGTAGTAACCCTGATTGATGGATTTTTCTGCTGGGGCAATGTTGTGTAAGGACCTGTGGGAGTTGGAAAAGCTAACATATGTGCTGTTTGGGCCGGAGACCAATTACTCTGATATTACTGCTTAGACTCTTGCTCCATCTGCTGGTTGGGAAACAGCAGACTTTCCATTTTTTGTAATATGCAACTATGTTCATTTAATTTGTCAGTATCACTACATGAAACTACCCACCATGTGGCAAGTATCAATATCTCTAACGGTCACTTGTTTCTTTGTAAGCTGTATCAGTATGCGTTAAAAAATAGGCCTACATCATTATATGATGCAATGCCGCACCAGTACCGATAGAGGCGCTCTTTGCGGAAGTAGATGGAATGCTGACTCGCTTTTTGACAGAGGAAGGAAGAGGAATCAAGCCAGCCGACAGCCTTCCATAGTATTTGATATCGTTAATAAAATCTGCCTAGTGTCTGTGGCGTTTTAAAACACGGAATCATGTCGAAGAACACTGTGTCCGATCGTTTCAGGAAAGTAGATGTGGACGAATACGACGAGAACAAGTTTGTAGACGAAGAGGATGGGGGCGAGAACCAACTCGGTCCAGATGAGGCAGAAGTTGACTCCCTTATCAGGCAATATCCTTTCAGATTCAGGCACGAATTCTTGTACCTTTAATCGGTTTTAATGTAAAACCACGACATCCATTCATGCCTTCAAGTGCCTTGTTAGTATAAGTACAACGTAAAGCATACTATTGATTCGTTATGACTGAATGTGAATAGCCTTTACGCTAACTTAGCTGTAGGGTGTGGTGGAGCGATGGCTTATTTTTTTTTCTTTGCTTGCTTGTTATTGTTCATATCTTTCAAAAACCAAAGGCGTTGCATTTCCTTGCTCTAAGTACTAGTATTGAGATACTTATTGAAATTGACAGTCAACTTGCTTTCCGTATTCAGAAGATGTGAATGAATAGACAAGAGCTGTAGCTAGCCGCTTAGCACACTAACAGTGTAGCTGAATTACTTAGTGGTAGTGGCGAAATTGCTAGTGCTCAGAATAATTAATTAGCTAGACTGATGTCAAGTCTTTCGCCTTGCAGTATATGCAGTATTTCTAACCAGTCTGGCGGCACAAGAAAGCTATTGTGTGTAATCATTTCCATATAAAAGCCTTTTCAAATCCCTCGACTTCACAAATTCCAAACGGGAGTAGGATATAGCTATGATACAGTATTTGTTTTTTGAAGAGTATATTATTCATTTTAGGCTATCTTATTTAGGAACCTGGGGGAGGAGGGCGAGCTTTTGTGCAGTCTGCCCAGACTTGTCGTAAAAATGCATTCCTCAAACGTACGTACTTCTCCTGGCTATCTGTATGGTCCCTCTCTGCCTGGCTGCCTTTTATGGTCAATAAATACATTAAGATTTGCATTGCACTGCACGGTGCTGCAAAGCCCATGTCAAACTGCACTTTTCTGCAGTTAGATGAATTTAGTGAAGCGCCAGTAATAGCATCACTATGAGGAAGTTGATTTTCAGTCCATATATGTCGGTGTGTGTGACTCAAAAGGTACTTCCTGTTTTATGAAGACCACATTAGATTGCGTGCTAATTTTCTCCGAAGTTGAAAGCCATACGCTTTAGGCCTAGATGCAGGACTTTCAGTATTTTTCTAGTTGTATGCAGTCGTAACTGACTTCTCTGAAATCTCTGATTATGACACCGAAGCAGTGTTGCATATTATATGCTCAAACTGACATGATAACAAGTTCGATCAATGTCAGAGTTAAGTCTCCTTGAGGCATGTTGTTGTTTTCTGTATAGTGCTCCCTTGTGGACTAGTAGTGGAATTCAAAAAGATGTGTATCCAGAGGCTTCAGGTTGCTTATCATGAATATGGATACTCAAGAAACCCAGGTGCTGTAGTGCAAGTGCAGGCGTTATTGAGCAATTTTATGTTTGCATTTATATGTCGCTTGGCAACTGTCAGAACATCATTGTCAAATCAAAGATTAGAGCCATACATTATCTTACACTCTGATATAAGTGTCTTTTTTAAGAAGTGGCAATGCTTTCTTTTTAAATGCATGTTATGTGTTGTGTGTGTTGTATGTGTTGTCTGAATGGAATAGGAGTCTAGCAATAAAGATGATGACAACGACGACATGCGATTGATACCTTAGGTCTTCTTTGTCATGGGGGAATTAGTCTGACTATCTTCTGCATCTGTCACCCTTAGGGGGTTTGTTGTTTACATTGAGTGCTTGTTAGATTCTTTCCCCTTAACTCCTAACCCTTTTACGGGGAACCTGATGGGTGCTCTGCAAGCTGTCCTAAAGAACCCTCCAATCAACACAAAGAACCAGAACGTCAAGGTTAGTCCAGTTGGTGATCAGTTTAAGTTCTGCCTCTATTCATCTCATTTGGCATACAGTACATGGAAAAACAAGAAAAACTTTGATTTAGTATTGGGTTGCCTCGATAGTGTTCATTTATGGTTTCCTTTGGTTTAATTTGCCTTAACAAAAATACATTTTTTATTAGTTTATTTTGCTTGAATTACATTGAAATACATTTTCATAAAAGGTGAATTTTTTTTTTTGGAATTAGATCTTTCAGAAAGTTTAAAATGGCAACAGTCCAGGTAAAAGTGAAGCTGTGACACGTTATATTTCAGAGGAAGCTGCTGGTGAGGGCTTGGATAAATACAATGTTTAAAAGCAGATGTGCTCTTCCTTTGAACTAGGCTGTGTGGGTTTCATGTTTGAAGCCCACAGACCTTCTCTCTGACCCTGTTACAGGCTCTACTGAATGTAATGCTGCTTTGTGTGCAGTTTTTTTTTGCCTTTTTAAGTAACACCAAAAATGTTGAATGGAAGTGTTCATGTTGAGGTGGGAGGTTGAGATCTGCCATTTATCATGAAACCACTTGTGGATTTCATGATAAATTTGTGCTTAAGGTTGCAGAAAGTGTGTTAAGAGTGTGTGTGTGTGTGTTTTGTGTGTGCGCCTGTGTGCGTACCTGCATGCTTGTATGTATGTGAGACAGAGAGGTTATTGTGGCTAAATAGACCCTGAATGCCAAACATTAGAACATGAGTTTGAGACGCTGTTGTATTGGTGACTTTATCCTACCTTGAGTTGTATGTGAACCACTGCACCCTAGTCCATGTGGTTCCGATTCTGGAGGGATTGTGGACCAGATTGGCGGTGCACTGAGTGGACTGGATCGGACCCCACACTCCCGGCACGTCCATGCCAGTCCACTGGCCTCGGTGTGGTTCGCTGCGCCGCTAAGGACTAGTCATCACCTCTTAACATATGTTATGTGTCGTGTCGTGTGTGACGTTATGCTGTGCTCTGCTGCAGGACCGCGCCGAGGGCTTGGTGCTCAAGGTGCTCAGCTCCTTTAAGAGCAGCGACATCGAGAAGGCGGTGCAGTCGCTGGACAAGACCTCGGTGGACCTGCTCATGAAGTACATCTACAAGGGCTTCGAGAAACCCTCGGAGAACAGCAGCGCCGTGCTGCTCCAGTGGCACGAGAAGGTGAGCGCTCACGACCTTTGACCCCTAAGAGCAGGCAGTTGGTAACATCTGGATTAAAGACTCCTAAAGAACACACACACACACACACACACAATCTCTCCTCTTATCTGCCCACCATTTAACACTGTCTGCCACCCAGATGTTGGACAACCAGGTTAAACTGGATTTAATTGCATTGTATTTATGGCTGATTACAAGTTATCCTATGAATATGAATTATAAAAGAATATTTACTATTTTTCTGACAGAAATGTAAATATAAATAAACCTCATGTTTATGCATATACTGGTGTTATGGGCATGCAGATAATATGTTTTCTCCATCTCTCCCTTGTCTTTGTGTCCCCTCTGTCCTGTCCCCTCTCTCAGGCTCTCTCAGCCGGAGGGGTTGGCTGCATAGTGAGGGTTCTGACAGCCAGGAAGACAGTTTAAGCAGCTGGCGGGTAGCTCTCTGTCAGACACACACACACACACACACACACACACACACACATTAACATACATGCACACACACACACACACACACACACACAGGAGTATGAGCTGGTACTTTAACACGGTCCTGTGGTGAAATGCCCTTTCCTCATATCTATTCTTTCTCTCTTTAGTTTCCAAGCTATTTAACAGAGCTTTTACACACACACACACACACACACACACACACAGAAAAACATGCTTCATTGAGCTTTCAGGCCATCTGTGTTCTACTTACACCCGAACACACACAAACTCAAACAGCAGTGCCATCACTTTAGTTAAAGTTAGTTTTTTAGCTTCGCTTCTCTCAGGAAAGCCTCCCGGCTTGTCACCTTAAGAACACACCTAGCAGTTTTTTTTTTTTTTTTTTTTTATTACTACACCATATTCAGTGGAGTTGGACTTTGGACTCTGCTTCCTCCACCCCCACTGCACCCTAGTCCATGTGGTTCCGATTCTGGAGGGATTGTGGACCAGATTGGCGGTGCACTGAGTTGAGTGGACTGGATCGGACCCCACACTCCCGGCACGTCCATGCCAGTCCACTGCGCCGCTAAGGACTAGTCATCACCTCTTAACATTGTGCACTCAGACAGAGATGCCTTTGAGAAGGGACTCGGCCAGACATCTGGGACTTTGCTGTCAGTGGGACTTACTTACCCCCCCCCCCCCCCCACCACCACCACCGCCCTCCTTTGCTGTCAGTGGGACTTACTTACCCCCCCCTACCACCACCACCACCGCCCTCCTTTACCTTTTCCAACCCAGCCTGAGTGTGACTGATGCATTGTGCAAACCAACACAATTGTTGGTTGTTGCGGACTCTCTTAGGACAATATAGTTGTTATGTCTGTTGTTATGTCTCTCTCTCTGTTAGTGTGGTTGTTTTGTCTGCGTGCTGGGCAGATGGGACACATCTGCTCTGTAACCAGTGCACCACCTCTACGTGACCTCAGACACAAGAGTACTGTGCTCACTGTACAGCAGAGAAAAGAACATCAGTCTGAACTCACAACGGTGCTTCAAGGATTTAGCCTGTTTGGTTTACATTGCATGCATCTGTAGAAGTGCACAGTCGGGAAGTGTGGCGGGGGGTGGGGGGGTTGTTGACGGAGCGGAGACTAGCCAGACAGGGATTGAGATTGGGAGACAGGAGGGGTAGGGTTAGGTTGACAGTGTATATGAGCTGCTCTTCGGGATTAGGATTAATATCCACGAAGCTGCGTGCTCTCTTCTCACCACCGCCTCGCTTAATCCCGGCTTCCATCATGCAATAGGGCATTAGCTACCTTGCTTAGAACTCATGATCTCCCAGACATCAATCTTAATGCACAGCATTCACCTGCACACATGCGACACAGAGAGCATGTAAGGAATTACGAACAAACTTTTGTATTATTGTTAGTTTGCATTTTGTTTTTTGTTATGTCACATTGATCGAGTGGCCTGGGCAACAGCTCTCTACTCAGCTGGTCGTCGTTCTGGAAGATTCCAGGTGTTTCGACATCACATCCCGTCAAGAGTGCGTTGCCCTAATCCCTCTGTGTCCTAATGGTGTGACGGATTTGAGCAGTGATGGACATTAACTGTGTGTGTGTGTGCGTGCGTGCGTGTGTGTATGTGTGAGTGTGTGTGTGAGTGTGTGGGAGTGCTTGATTCACTTTGCTCCGGCACTTAATGCCGAGTTGTGCAATGGATTCCACTCGTCTCTTTTCTGTCTGTTGTTTCGTGTCTCACTGCAGACCCAGGAGTGTCAGTGTTTAGCCATGTCCAATGGTTATACAATTGGGGACCACATGTCTATATGCCATTGTTTTTTTTTTTTTGGAAAGGACTATCATGTTATGTTTTACTGTCCTGCAACCTTTCCATTTGCACCCAACAGCCATTGCCGGCAAAATGTCATGATCACGTGACCAAATGCAGAAGAAGTAAAAAAAAAAAAAAAGAACCAACCAACCAATCACAATGTACCAAACTGGTGTAAAGATTGCCTTACGTAATATTCCTTTTTTATGTTTGTGCTTTTGTGGTGAAATTAAAAGATTTATAAATATGCACGTGGTGTAGGAGGCTCTGTTGGATACATTGCTTATATGTTTTCCTGGTGATTGAAACATGATCATCATGTTCTACACACAAGAAAGTTCACACTAGTTGATTTGTGTCATACATTTATTGTTTCATTTTTTACAAAAAGACATGAATAGCGTACAGTATAGAATCATATTACAGAATAAAAACACTTATATACAAATATTCAAAATAGAATACATCTTAGGTACTGACTGATGTCTGTGGCTGTATGGGACCGCAGGAGTAGTGGACTGTGGGCTGAAGTACTAGGGTTATCTGAGGATAAACGTACACACATACGAGTGAAAGCGGTGGGGCTATTATGCAATGGGTTTGTATGCTTACCTGAGGTTGGGTGTCAAATGGGTGGGAGAGGGACAACCCAAGCCCATTGGAGTTTCATGTCACCCACACAAGCACCATCGCTTATTCCAACTATGCCCCCTCTCGCTGATACACCGACCTTATCCATTTTCAAGCACATATTAATAAGTTAGTAGGTAGACGTAGCCATTTGGTTGCATTTTTTTCTCCAACCCTCAACTTGAAATATGCCTGAGTAGGCCATCTAACCGTTTGGTTCTGCCTCATCCATCTCATCACTTGAAGCTCCCTGTACAGGCCAACAATGGAAGAGAGGTTTGGAAGACCTCCAAGACACCAGGGGGCGATGTCGAGCCATCCCCTATACCCATTCAGTTGGCAGTTCCTCTGACAGGTGATTGGATATTTGGATTCAATTTTTTTTGTTTGTTCAAGTGTGTCCAACAAAATTATCACACATGCACACAGATACATACACACATACACACACACACACAACACACTCCCACACATTCATATACACACTCAACCCAACTCTTGCTGAGAAAGAGACATGACTGTGTCCATTATTTTCCATCCTTTTTTCTCTCTCACTCGTTCTCTTTTTCTTTCTCTCCCCTCTTGCCATCATAAAGTGCTCCTTTAATAGGGATAGGCGGACACGGCAATGTAGACGATGAACGTGGTGTGGTAGTCGATGTTGCCGTCGGTGCCGTACGACAGCGCCCGCACCTTCATGCGGTAGGTGTGCGGCTGGCGCAGGGGCCGCGTGGTGAACAGCACCCCCTTGAGGCCCTCGTCGCGCAGCGCGAACGGCATCTGCTCGTCCTGCTCCTCCAGCGCCTGGAAGGTGGTGCGCGGGTGCACCACGCCCTCCTGCGTGTAGGCCACCAGCCGTATCAGGTCCTGGTTGGCGGCGATGCCGAACGGCAGCGACAGGAGCTTGTACTCCAGGGCGTAGGGACTCAGCGCACACTCCAGGTCGTTGGGCGGGCAGTTCTTCAGGCAGAAACTACACAGCAAGCAAACAGAACACAGCATTGACAACGCTTAGTTGCTGCTAAAGTTCACATTCCAATAATGGATTTAGCGGTGAGGTGTGTAGTTTACACTGATAAACATGCATGCGTTTCTACAGGTAATGACCACCAGGGGGAGTGCTCATTTACTACACTGGCAGAAATGACTGAGATTGCTTTGCTCTAAAACATGTGGCTTGACGAAGCTCAGAACCATGTAATGTTTTGAATCATTCTAGTAGACTATTGCACTTCTATGCTTTTATTTATTATTACTGTTTGCTTTTGTTTAAAGCACATTGAATGACCTCTGTGTATGAAATGCGCTATATAAATAAACTTGACTTGACTTGAATTGCATATCGAACTGTATGATTCAGTTGAATTAATGCCGTACCCTGTTGCACCATCTCTCTGGTAGTTGGGGGGGCAAGGCGTGTCGATGCACTGGTAGCTGCCCCTCATGTTGAAGCACATCCTGTTGGCTCCACACTGGATGTTCTGCTCTTGACACTCGTCTATGTCTGTGGAAAGACAACAAACGCAATGCAAATCTAGGTACATGTCGGGTAACAATTAGAAGGAAGCCAATAATTCACAGTAGGTTTTGCGGTCTGTTCCCAGAAGGTTTTCCAGCACGGTCACTGACAATACCATTGAGACTGACCAACTGAAACGTGTAGATAAGGTAGTGTCCTGTGTGAACTGTGATGGCGTGGTCTTACCCTGGCAAGTCTTGCCGTTGGTCATGAGGCGGTAGCCGGAGGGGCAAAGACACTTGTGGCTGCCAGGTGTGTTCACACACTCGTGCTGACACGTGTCACGATGCTCACACTCATTGATGTCTGCGGATGCGGCCACACACACACATTAAGACGCACACAACGACACACACGCGCATTCACAAACACACATCAATGCATGCACAAATACATATATGTAAATGCCATGGCCTACTCTATTGCATCTAGTCAGTTCACACATGAAGCCTATTCTATCCAGACGTATTTGCTTTCAAACTTGCACACATGTATCCCATCAGTCCTACATGAGTCATGCGAGTCACGTCGCTCTCCGCAGCTGCCCCCTCTCACCCCCCCCCCTCCCCCCTCGTTGCCCATAGTTACCTACGCAGCGGCCAGTCCCTGGCCTGAGCCCCGGGGGGCAGGAGAGAGGGTCAGGGTGCGAGCGTGGGCGTTGCGGGTGTGCGGCGTGCCGGCGCGAGCGCGAGGGTGTCGCCGGGCGCTGGTAGGAGTCGAAACTCTGCGCCGCCAGGCTGTGGTAGCGCCGGCCGCCGCCGGACGAGCCCTGCCACCCTTGGTAGCCGTAGGTGAGGCTCTGGTAGCTGGACAAGCGCTCCAGCCCGGCGCACGACTTGCCGTCGCCCAGGAGGTGCTGGCCAGGCGGGCACACGCAACGGAAGCTGCCGGGGCTGTTGGCGCAGCGGTGGGCACACGGCGGGGGCACTGCCTCGCACTCGTTAATGTCTGCCACCACAACAGAGCCGCCACGGCCAGGAGAGTGGACGAAGATGGAAAGGGGAGGGAGTGGAACACAGAGTGAAGGACAGAGAAAGGTATGAGGCAAGAGAAGAGAGGAAGAAGAAGAGATGACACAGAGGAGAGGAAGAAGAGGAGAGAGGGAGAGCAAGGGGTGAAGGACAAAGAGGGGGTATCAGTGAAATGCCCCAACTTCACTTCGCAGCAGGAAGAAAAAACATGGATGGCAAAAACATGGATCATGAATGGATCAGATGGATCAGATTCATCATGGATCTGAATAAGCATTGGAGCACACTTTACACTCACACAATGCCAGCCGGCAACATGGATGTACCAGGACTAGTTAATGAAAGAATTAATGGCGTTAGATAGGCCAGAGGTTTGAAGTGGACTTCAAGAGGTCCAACTGTGACCATGAATGCCATTAGAAAAGCTGAGAGTGCCACAGGCCAAGAGCCCAAAAGGTCAAGTGTCAAAGGTCATAGGCAAAAGGTCAGACTGAACAAAGGCAGACACAGAGGGAAAGGACAGACACTAATATACTGACAGAGAAAAGGACAGAGTTGGGGGGAAGGGCTTTGTTGTGATGACAGACACAAATCTATCCTTCGTAACTCACTCAGTCTTCCTTGACTACAAAACTGTTGCCACTTTCCCATTTTAACTGATCTTTCACCCAGGGTTGTGCAAAATTCGAATTGCAATACTACTTCCTACTTACCTCAATTGAAATGCAAGTGAAATTCAATAACTGAATTGGAATTTAAGAGCCAGTTTTTTTTAAATTGCTTTTACCTACTGTATTTTAAATCTCTTACAACTACTGAAACATTTTGATTGATCTTTCATTGATTACAAATCTTTTACAACTACGCTCCACCACTTGGATGGATCTTTCCTGACTATGTTTTTACAACTACTTCAGCATGTTGACTGATCAGGAGCGTTTTTGTCAAGTGTCTGCCTAAAAGCGAAGCAGCAGCAGCAGGTGGTGTAAGCCAAGCGGTGGAGACAGTGAGTGATGCTGAGAGCGGAGCTGAGGAGGTCATTCTCAGCACTGCTGCTGTTATTTATTCAGCAGAGCCCAGACTACTGGCAGAGGGGTGGCTGGGTGACTGGGAAAGATGAGATGGGGAAAATGAGTGAGTGACAGCAGAATGGGAGCAGTGTGAGGGAGCAGAAGCAGCAGCCTTGCAGCCAGTGGAATGCAGCTGTGTGTGTGTGTGTGTGTGTGTTCGGTGTTTGTGTGTGTGTGTGTGTGTGCGTGCGTGTGTGTGTGTGTGCGTGTGTGTGTGTGTGCGTCTCTGTGTGTGTGTGTGTGTGTGTGCGTGTGTGCGTGTGTGTGTTCGGTGTGTGTGTGTGTGTGTGTGTGTGTCTGTGTGTGTGTCTGTGTGTGCCCTTTAGTTGACATGTGTGGAGGTGCTTGTCAGTGCACGTAGCGCATGCTTGTAAGTGAACTCCCTGTTATGCACTGGTATGCACTTACAATGCATGTTGTGTACAAGTATTTACTTGTAATGTGTCTACTTGGGGCAGCTGCTATGTATGTATACCTGTGTGTGTGTGTGTGTGTGTGTGTACATACCCAGACAAGGTCGGCCCACGCCCTGGGAGCGGTACCCCCGTGGGCAGGTGCAGTGGTAGCTGCCGCGTGTGTTCTCACACACCTGGTTATACCTGCACTGGTGCGTGCCATCTCTGCACTCATCCACATCTGAGACAGACCACAAAACATGCATGACATTTGGCCCACTAATACACTGCCAGATAATACTACTGTATACTACAATACAGCAACACTGAATTCAGTTGAATATTTACACTGAAATAAGTCTGTCATTCCTTTAAAATTAAAAAATATTTCACTCAATTCATAACTAAAACTAAAGGTCAATAATCAATATTAATATCAATGTATTCAAACTGGGGCGTGCGTTTGTGGTTCATGGGCACTCCCACAGATCCGCCAAATGACGTTTCTACCCCTTGACTGTAAGTATGACTAAGTTTGACCTAGTTGCAGGTGCCTTCAAGCCCTCACCTACACACGTGCCGTTGCCACCTTTGGTCATGCCCGATGGGCACAGGTCGATGCAGGTGTACCCGCCACGCGTGTTCTTGCACTGCTGGTCCGATCGGCACACCCGCTGTCTGCACTCGTTAATATCTGGGGACAGATGGGGTAATGTTACATGCAGAGCTGTGACCTACATACACTCTTCCTCACAGAGGAAGACTTAGAGCTCTACACAAGAACAACTCAACCCCATAAAGCCACTCTCAGGGGGGAAGACACTAGACAGGAGAGTAGAGGAGTAGCTTAGCTGTATGCTGTTTATGACAAGAGATGTCTTTTCTGGGCGAGCGCTAATGCTTGTGGCGTTTTTAAGCCCAGAGAGGGTGCTAACCGATGCAGCGGCGGTTCCTGAGCTGGTAGCCTGGCTCACACGCGCAGCGGAAACTGCCGATGGTGTTCAGACAGTGCTGGTGGCACGGGTTGGACTCCTGGCACTCGTTCACGTCTGCAGAGGAGAAGAAGAAGAACGAACAACGAAATGAGGGCATGTTCTGATCGGCTGGCCAGGTTGAATTAGCTACTGGCGGTAAGACATGTCCGACAGAGAACAGTCTCATAACAGCGAGGTAAAGGAGGGGCCTGCTGACCTTGGCAACTCAGCCCGTCCGTCGTCCTCCTGAAGCCCCGCCCACATCGCATCACGCATCGGTAGGAGCCAATGGTGTTCTCGCACTCCTGCCCACTGTGACACACGTGGCCTCCCAGCGCACACTCGTCTATGTCTGCACGCACACGACAAGGTCAAAGGTCAGCGTTCAGATTTCTAAATATATACCACATATGTGCAAATATATGTGAGTGCATGAGGGTGTATGTTTGAGAGAGAGAGAGATAGAGAGAAATAGAGAGAGATTCAGAGAGAGAGAGAGAGATAGAGAGAGAGAGATAGAGAGAGAGAGAGAAGAGAGAGAGAGAGAGACAGAGAGAGAGAGAGACTGAGACTGAGAGGGAGAGAGCGAGAGCGAGAGAGAGAGCGCTCATACCTTGGCACGTCCTTCCATCAGCTGATATGGTGAGCCCTCGGGGGCAGGAACAGTAGTATGTGCCGATGGCGTTGTGACACGTGTGAGAACAGGGGTTACCTTCCTCACACTCATTCTCATCTTCATCAAGCATGCACACACACACACACACACACACAAAATAAAAATGAATCTTGTGAACAAGTCTTAAGGGTGCTGGTGTGCTAGTGAGACTCTGGCTTGGTCGTACCTGAACAGTATGGACCAGTGGGGTCCAGCTGGAATCCACCGGGACACTGGTTACTGCGGTCACCTGGAGAAAATATGTGCAATTAAATAATTAATTGCTAACTGCTTGATTATAATATTTTTATTATTATTATTTTTGCATTTTTGCAGGGACAAACATTTTGCGGACATTTTTGCCCCTCAACAGACCCCCACCCACCCCAGCCAGACCATTGCTCTACCCTTTCCCTGATCATCAGAAGTACACACAATAATCTGAATTGGAGATCATGATGTAGACCTAGAATGTCTTGTAAAATCTATACTGAGCAACAATATTTTTGTCAGACAGAGAACAAAGAGAGGAAAAACTAACAAAAAGGCTTGGACAATGAACACAAACATATTAATGAGGCTGAAAATGGGTAAACAATGGAAACAGCCATTAAGTAAGGGATAACGGCCGCCGAGGTGTCCTGTTATACGGAATAAATCCATTAAGTCCATTAATTCCGTATAACAGGACACCTCGGCGGCCGTTATCCCGCTTATCACCCGGTTGCCACTATAGGCAATAGTCATGCCTTTATAGCACGCAAAGGAAATAGTTCCGTTTAAAAAGAAGCCTTCTTGTTGTACAACTTTCTTTGGGCCTATAACAGCGATAGCATGGACAGTTAGCTTGTTGATACAGTTGAGCTTGTTTACAGTTGATTTCATTGTTGCGAAGTCTGCTTCCAGGCTCATCCGTCGTCTTACTATGGTTGTTATAGTTACCATTCATAAGCATTGATATGGAACGGTGATTAAACTTTTTTTACCAGATCTACTTCATAGGTGTCCTGTTATTCAGAATTAATAGCCACCCCACCAGCCAATCAGAAAAGAGTATTTCTTCTCTCCGGGTGATAAGAGGAAAATAAAAGGAAGAATAACAGGAAGGGCCTAATGAGGAGCCCTGCTGACCCTTGGCAATGCTGGCCTGGATGGTGTACTCCAGCACCTCCTCCAGGGGGTGGTAGTGAGCGGAGATGGAGGCGGCGTGGAGCGTCTCCACCAGGTAGGGCATGCGGCCGCGGCTGCGCTCGTAGCTGATGGTGTGGTTCCACGAGTACGGCACGCTCACGCCGTCAACGCTGAACATGCGCGTGGACTGGGCATACAGCTGGCCTGCTCCAGTCTGGATGTAGTCCTCAGAGTAGTCCTAACACACACACACACACACACACACACACACACATACACACAAACATTAACATAAAGAAACATAGATGAACATACCGGTACATTTACATGAACACACACACACACACACACACACACACACACACACACACACAGACACACACACACACACACACACACACACACACACACAGACACACACACACACATACACAAACATTAACATAAACAAACATAGATGAACATACCGGTACATTTACATGAACATACACACACACAAAAAAAAACACATACATACATACACACACAAACAATGTGGGAGGGAAGTTAGTGGCGAGTAGTGCCATCAGTGGTCGGAAAGTGACCTGGTGTTCTAGAGCAGGCCCGTGGTCAGCTGTGAGGGGTCAGAGGTCGTACCTTCAGGCTGATGTCAGCATTAGAGGGCAACTGGAGGATGTGTCCGTTCACCACGATGTCCAACAGCAGCACGCCGTCAGAGTCCAGCCCACGGGCAACATGCGTCATGCGCAGGATCTCCCCTGAATGGACAGCACGCGGGAACACGCACATTAATACACACACACACACACTCAAATATCTGTACACAAGCACATAGACATACAATTAACCCTTAAGCAGGGGAGTTTTGAACATTCTAACAGACGGTTCTGTTCTGCAACAATATAAGGTTCTAAAATTCTATGTTCAATTCAATGAACCCAGATATTCTTTAGAACGTTCAATTTCCACCATCACACCAGTGTGACGGTACCGGCTTAAGGGTTAAAGAAATAACAGATGAACAGACACATAGATAAAACCAGTTTTGTTAATGTGAGTGTGTGTGTGTGTGTGTGTGTGTGTATGTGTGTGTTTTTGTGTGTGTGTATGTTTGGATTTACTCTAAGTTGCTTTCCCTTAATGGTGTTATCTTTAAACCATTAACACTTACTGGTTTTATCTACTGTATGTGTCTGTTCATTCATTTCTTTAACCCTTAAGCCGGTACCGTCACACCGGTGTGATGGTGGAAATCGAACGTTTCTAAAGAATATCTGGGTTCATTGAATTGAACATGGAATCTTAGAACCTTATTATTGTTGCAGAACAGAATGTTCTGTTAGAATGTTCAAAACTTAGAGTAAA